>NW_025536238.1:0-32500 GCF_020615455.1 Coregonus clupeaformis
GTTGTCCTATCTTCTAGCCTGGGTACCAGTCTGTCTATGTAGATGTGTTGTCCCTATCTTCTAGACTGGGTACCAGTCTGTCTATGTAGATGTGTTGTCTCTATCTTCTAGCCTGGGTACCAGTCTGTCTATGTAGATGTGTTGTCCCTATCTTCTAGCCTGGGTACCAGTCTGTCTATGTAGATGTGTTGTCCCTATCTTCTAGCCTGGGTACCAGTCTGTCTATGTAGATGTGTTGTCCCTATCTTCTAGACTGGGTACCAGTCTGTCTATGTAGATGTGTTGTACCTATCTTCTAGCCTGGGTACCAGTCTGTCTATGTAGATGTGTTGTCCCTATCTTCTAGCCTGGGTACCAGTCTGTCTATGTAGATGTGTTGTCCCTATCTTCTAGCCTGGGTACCAGTCTGTCTATGTAGATGTGTTGTCCCTATCTTCTAGACTGGGTACCAGTCTGTCTATGTAGATGTGTTGTCCCTATCTTCTAGCCTGGGTACCAGTCTGTCTATGTAGATGTGTTGTCCCT
Source organism: Coregonus clupeaformis (assembly GCF_020615455.1). Classification (NCBI taxonomy): domain Eukaryota; kingdom Metazoa; phylum Chordata; class Actinopteri; order Salmoniformes; family Salmonidae; genus Coregonus; species Coregonus clupeaformis. The sequence goes on from NW_025536238.1 coordinate 526, forward strand.
ATCTTCTAGCCTGGGTACCAGTCTGTCTATGTAGATGTGTTGTCCCTATCTTCTAGCCTGGGTACCAGTCTGTCTATGTAGATGTGTTGTCCTATCTTCTAGCCTGGGTACCAGTCTGTCTATGTAGATGTGTTGTCCCTATCTTCTAGCCTGGGTACCAGTCTGTCTATGTAGATGTGTTGTCCCTATCTTCTAGACTGGGTACCAGTCTGTCTATGTAGATGTGTTGTCCTATCTTCTAGCCTGGGTACCAGTCTGTCTATGTAGATGTGTTGTACCTATCTTCTAGACTGGGTACCAGTCTGTCTATGTAGATGTGTTGTACCTATCTTCTAGCCTGGGTACCAGTCTGTCTATGTAGATGTGTTGTCCCTATCTTCTAGCCTGGGTACCAGTCTGTCTATGTAGATGTGTTGTCCCTATCTTCTAGACTGGGTACCAGTCTGTCTATGTAGATGTGTTGTCCCTATCTTCTAGCCTGGGTACCAGTCTGTCTATGTAGATGTGTTGTCCCTATCTTCTAGCCTGGGTACCAGTCTGTCTATGTAGATGTGTTGTCTCTATCTTCTAGCCTGGGTACCAGTCTGTCTATGTAGATGTGTTGTCCTATCTTCTAGACTGGGTACCAGTCTGTCTATGTAGATGTGTTGTCCCTATCTTCTAGCCTGGGTACCAGTCTGTCTATGTAGATGTGTTGTCCCTATCTTCTAGCCTGGGTACCAGTCTGTCTATGTAGATGTGTTGTCCTATCTTCTAGCCTGGGTACCAGTCTGTCTATGTAGATGTGTTGTCCTATCTTCTAGACTGGGTACCAGTCTGTCTATGTAGATGTGTTGTCCCTATCTTCTAGACTGGGTACCAGTCTGTCTATGTAGATGTGTTGTACCTATCTTCTAGCCTGGGTACCAGTCTGTCTATGTAGATGTGTTGTCCCTATCTTCTAGACTGGGTACCAGTCTGTCTATGTAGATGTGTTGTCCCTATCTTCTAGCCTGGGTACCAGTCTGTCTATGTAGATGTGTTGTCCCTATCTTCTAGCCTGGGTACCAGTCTGTCTATGTAGATGTGTTGTACCTATCTTCTAGCCTGGGTACCAGTCTGTCTATGTAGATGTGTTGTCCCTATCTTCTAGCCTGGGTACCAGTCTGTCTATGTAGATGTGTTGTCCCTATCTTCTAGCCTGGGTACCAGTCTGTCTATGTAGATGTGTTGTCCCTATCTTCTAGCCTGGGTACCAGTCTGTCTATGTAGATGTGTTGTCCTATCTTCTAGCCTGGGTACCAGTCTGTCTATGTAGATGTGTTGTACCTATCTTCTAGCCTGGGTACCAGTCTGTCTATGTAGATGTGTTGTCCCTATCTTCTAGACTGGGTACCAGTCTGTCTATGTAGATGTGTTGTCCCTATCTTCTAGCCTGGGTACCAGTCTGTCTATGTAGATGTGTTGTCTCTATCTTCTAGCCTGGGTACCAGTCTGTCTATGTAGATGTGTTGTCCCTATCTTCTAGCCTGGGTACCAGTCTGTCTATGTAGATGTGTTGTCCCTATCTTCTAGACTGGGTACCAGTCTGTCTATGTAGATGTGTTGTCCCTATCTTCTAGCCTGGGTACCAGTCTGTCTATGTAGATGTGTTGTACCTATCTTCTAGACTGGGTACCAGTCTGTCTATGTAGATGTGTTGTCCCTATCTTCTAGCCTGGGTACCAGTCTGTCTATGTAGATGTGTTGTCCCTATCTTCTAGACTGGGTACCAGTCTGTCTATGTAGATGTGTTGTACCTATCTTCTAGCCTGGGTACCAGTCTGTCTATGTAGATGTGTTGTCCTATCTTCTAGACTGGGTACCAGTCTGTCTATGTAGATGTGTTGTACCTATCTTCTAGCCTGGGTACCAGTCTGTCTATGTAGATGTGTTGTCCTATCTTCTAGCCTGGGTACCAGTCTGTCTATGTAGATGTGTTGTCCCTATCTTCTAGACTGGGTACCAGTCTGTCTATGTAGATGTGTTGTACCTATCTTCTAGCCTGGGTACCAGTCTGTCTATGTAGATGTGTTGTCCCTATCTTCTAGCCTGGGTACCAGTCTGTCTATGTAGATGTGTTGTCCTATCTTCTAGCCTGGGTACCAGTCTGTCTATGTAGATGTGTTGTACCTATCTTCTAGCCTGGGTACCAGTCTGTCTATGTAGATGTGTTGTCCCTATCTTCTAGACTGGGTACCAGTCTGTCTATGTAGATGTGTTGTCCCTATCTTCTAGCCTGGGTACCAGTCTGTCTATGTAGATGTGTTGTCCCTATCTTCTAGCCTGGGTACCAGTCTGTCTATGTAGATGTGTTGTCCCTATCTTCTAGCCTGGGTACCAGTCTGTCTATGTAGATGTGTTGTCCCTATCTTCTAGACTGGGTACCAGTCTGTCTATGTAGATGTGTTGTCCCTATCTTCTAGACTGGGTACCAGTCTGTCTATGTAGATGTGTGTGTCCTATCTTCTAGCCTGGGTACCAGTCTGTCTATGTAGATGTGTTGTCCCTATCTTCTAGCCTGGGTACCAGTCTGTCTATGTAGATGTGTTGTCCCTATCTTCTAGCCTGGGTACCAGTCTGTCTATGTAGATGTGTTGTACCTATCTTCTAGCCTGGGTACCAGTCTGTCTATGTAGATGTGTTGTCCCTATCTTCTAGCCTGGGTACCAGTCTGTCTATGTAGATGTGTTGTCCCTATCTTCTAGACTGGGTACCAGTCTGTCTATGTAGATGTGTTGTCCTATCTTCTAGACTGGGTACCAGTCTGTCTATGTAGATGTGTTGTACCTATCTTCTAGCCTGGGTACCAGTCTGTCTATGTAGATGTGTTGTCCCTATCTTCTAGCCTGGGTACCAGTCTGTCTATGTAGATGTGTTGTCCCTATCTTCTAGACTGGGTACCAGTCTGTCTATGTAGATGTGTTGTCCCTATCTTCTAGCCTGGGTACCAGTCTGTCTATGTAGATGTGTTGTCCCTATCTTCTAGCCTGGGTACCAGTCTGTCTATGTAGATGTGTTGTCCCTATCTTCTAGCCTGGGTACCAGTCTGTCTATGTAGATGTGTTGTCCCTATCTTCTAGACTGGGTACCAGTCTGTCTATGTAGATGTGTTGTCCCTATCTTCTAGCCTGGGTACCAGTCTGTCTATGTAGATGTGTTGTCCCTATCTTCTAGACTGGGTACCAGTCTGTCTATGTAGATGTGTTGTCCCTATCTTCTAGCCTGGGTACCAGTCTGTCTATGTAGATGTGTTGTACCTATCTTCTAGCCTGGGTACCAGTCTGTCTATGTAGATGTGTTGTCCCTATCTTCTAGCCTGGGTACCAGTCTGTCTATGTAGATGTGTTGTCCCTATCTTCTAGACTGGGTACCAGTCTGTCTATGTAGATGTGTTGTCTCTATCTTCTAGCCTGGGTACCAGTCTGTCTATGTAGATGTGTTGTACCTATCTTCTAGCCTGGGTACCAGTCTGTCTATGTAGATGTGTTGTCCCTATCTTCTAGACTGGGTACCAGTCTGTCTATGTAGATGTGTTGTCCCTATCTTCTAGCCTGGGTACCAGTCTGTCTATGTAGATGTGTTGTCCTATCTTCTAGCCTGGGTACCAGTCTGTCTATGTAGATGTGTTGTACCTATCTTCTAGACTGGGTACCAGTCTGTCTATGTAGATGTGTTGTCCCTATCTTCTAGCCTGGGTACCAGTCTGTCTATGTAGATGTGTTGTACCTATCTTCTAGACTGGGTACCAGTCTGTCTATGTAGATGTGTTGTATCTATCTTCTAGCCTGGGTACCAGTCTGTCTATGTAGATGTGTTGTCCCTATCTTCTAGACTGGGTACCAGTCTGTCTATGTAGATGTGTTGTCCCTATCTTCTAGCCTGGGTACCAGTCTGTCTATGTAGATGTGTTGTCCCTATCTTCTAGCCTGGGTACCAGTCTGTCTATGTAGATGTGTTGTCCCTATCTTCTAGCCTGGGTACCAGTCTGTCTATGTAGATGTGTTGTACCTATCTTCTAGCCTGGGTACCAGTCTGTCTATGTAGATGTGTTGTCCCTATCTTCTAGCCTGGGTACCAGTCTGTCTATGTAGATGTGTTGTACCTATCTTCTAGACTGGGTACCAGTCTGTCTATGTAGATGTGTTGTACCTATCTTCTAGACTGGGTACCAGTCTGTCTATGTAGATGTGTTGTCCCTATCTTCTAGCCTGGGTACCAGTCTGTCTATGTAGATGTGTTGTCCCTATCTTCTAGCCTGGGTACCAGTCTGTCTATGTAGATGTGTTGTACCTATCTTCTAGCCTGGGTACCAGTCTGTCTATGTAGATGTGTTGTCCCTATCTTCTAGACTGGGTACCAGTCTGTCTATGTAGATGTGTTGTCCCTATCTTCTAGCCTGGGTACCAGTCTGTCTATGTAGATGTGTTGTCCCTATCTTCTAGACTGGGTACCAGTCTGTCTATGTAGATGTGTTGTCCCTATCTTCTAGCCTGGGTACCAGTCTGTCTATGTAGATGTGTTGTACCTATCTTCTAGCCTGGGTACCAGTCTGTCTATGTAGATGTGTTGTCCCTATCTTCTAGCCTGGGTACCAGTCTGTCTATGTAGATGTGTTGTCCCTATCTTCTAGCCTGGGTACCAGTCTGTCTATGTAGATGTGTTGTCCCTATCTTCTAGACTGGGTACCAGTCTGTCTATGTAGATGTGTTGTCCCTATCTTCTAGCCTGGGTACCAGTCTGTCTATGTAGATGTGTTGTCCCTATCTTCTAGCCTGGGTACCAGTCTGTCTATGTAGATGTGTTGTCCCTATCTTCTAGACTGGGTACCAGTCTGTCTATGTAGATGTGTTGTCCTATCTTCTAGCCTGGGTACCAGTCTGTCTATGTAGATGTGTTGTCCCTATCTTCTAGACTGGGTACCAGTCTGTCTATGTAGATGTGTTGTACCTATCTTCTAGCCTGGGTACCAGTCTGTCTATGTAGATGTGTTGTCCCTATCTTCTAGCCTGGGTACCAGTCTGTCTATGTAGATGTGTTGTCCCTATCTTCTAGACTGGGTACCAGTCTGTCTATGTAGATGTGTTGTCCCTATCTTCTAGCCTGGGTACCAGTCTGTCTATGTAGATGTGTTGTCCCTATCTTCTAGCCTGGGTACCAGTCTGTCTATGTAGATGTGTTGTCCCTATCTTCTAGCCTGGGTACCAGTCTGTCTATGTAGATGTGTTGTCCCTATCTTCTAGACTGGGTACCAGTCTGTCTATGTAGATGTGTTGTCCCTATCTTCTAGCCTGGGTACCAGTCTGTCTATGTAGATGTGTTGTCCCTATCTTCTAGCCTGGGTACCAGTCTGTCTATGTAGATGTGTTGTACCTATCTTCTAGACTGGGTACCAGTCTGTCTATGTAGATGTGTTGTCCCTATCTTCTAGCCTGGGTACCAGTCTGTCTATGTAGATGTGTTGTACCTATCTTCTAGCCTGGGTACCAGTCTGTCTATGTAGATGTGTTGTCCCTATCTTCTAGACTGGGTACCAGTCTGTCTATGTAGATGTGTTGTCCTATCTTCTAGACTGGGTACCAGTCTGTCTATGTAGATGTGTTGTACCTATCTTCTAGCCTGGGTACCAGTCTGTCTATGTAGATGTGTTGTCCTATCTTCTAGACTGGGTACCAGTCTGTCTATGTAGATGTGTTGTCCCTATCTTCTAGCCTGGGTACCAGTCTGTCTATGTAGATGTGTTGTACCTATCTTCTAGCCTGGGTACCAGTCTGTCTATGTAGATGTGTTGTCCCTATCTTCTAGCCTGGGTACCAGTCTGTCTATGTAGATGTGTTGTCCCTATCTTCTAGACTGGGTACCAGTCTGTCTATGTAGATGTGTTGTCCCTATCTTCTAGACTGGGTACCAGTCTGTCTATGTAGATGTGTTGTATCTATCTTCTAGCCTGGGTACCAGTCTGTCTATGTAGATGTGTTGTCCCTATCTTCTAGCCTGGGTACCAGTCTGTCTATGTAGATGTGTTGTCCCTATCTTCTAGACTGGGTACCAGTCTGTCTATGTAGATGTGTTGTCCCTATCTTCTAGACTGGGTACCAGTCTGTCTATGTAGATGTGTTGTACCTATCTTCTAGCCTGGGTACCAGTCTGTCTATGTAGATGTGTTGTACCTATCTTCTAGCCTGGGTACCAGTCTGTCTATGTAGATGGTTGTTCCTATCTTCTAGCCTGGGTACCAGTCTGTCTATGTAGATGTGTTGTACCTATCTTCTAGCCTGGGTACCAGTCTGTCTATGTAGATGTGTTGTATCTATCTTCTAGCCTGGGTACCAGTCTGTCTATGTAGATGTGTTGTACCTATCTTCTAGCCTGGGTACCAGTCTGTCTATGTAGATGTGTTGTACCTATCTTCTAGACTGGGTACCAGTCTGTCTATGTAGATGTGTTGTACCTATCTTCTAGCCTGGGTACCAGTCTGTCTATGTAGATGTGTTGTCCCTATCTTCTAGCCTGGGTACCAGTCTGTCTATGTAGATGTGTTGTCCCTATCTTCTAGCCTGGGTACCAGTCTGTCTATGTAGATGTGTTGTACCTATCTTCTAGCCTGGGTACCAGTCTGTCTATGTAGATGTGTTGTCCTATCTTCTAGCCTGGGTACCAGTCTGTCTATGTAGATGTGTTGTCCCTATCTTCTAGCCTGGGTACCAGTCTGTCTATGTAGATGTGTTGTCCCTATCTTCTAGACTGGGTACCAGTCTGTCTATGTAGATGTGTTGTCCCTATCTTCTAGCCTGGGTACCAGTCTGTCTATGTAGATGTGTTGTCCCTATCTTCTAGACTGGGTACCAGTCTGTCTATGTAGATGTGTTGTACCTATCTTCTAGACTGGGTACCAGTCTGTCTATGTAGATGTGTTGTCCCTATCTTCTAGCCTGGGTACCAGTCTGTCTATGTAGATGTGTTGTCCCTATCTTCTAGACTGGGTACCAGTCTGTCTATGTAGATGTGTTGTCCCTATCTTCTAGCCTGGGTACCAGTCTGTCTATGTAGATGTGTTGTCCCTATCTTCTAGACTGGGTACCAGTCTGTCTATGTAGATGTGTTGTCCCTATCTTCTAGACTGGGTACCAGTCTGTCTATGTAGATGTGTTGTCCCTATCTTCTAGCCTGGGTACCAGTCTGTCTATGTAGATGTGTTGTCCCTATCTTCTAGCCTGGGTACCAGTCTGTCTATGTAGATGTGTTGTACCTATCTTCTAGCCTGGGTACCAGTCTGTCTATGTAGATGTGTTGTCCTATCTTCTAGACTGGGTACCAGTCTGTCTATGTAGATGTGTTGTATCTATCTTCTAGCCTGGGTACCAGTCTGTCTATGTAGATGTGTTGTATCTATCTTCTAGACTGGGTACCAGTCTGTCTATGTAGATGTGTTGTATCTATCTTCTAGACTGGGTACCAGTCTGTCTATGTAGATGTGTTGTACCTATCTTCTAGACTGGGTACCAGTCTGTCTATGTAGATGTGTACCTATCTTCTAGCCTGGGTACCAGTCTGTCTATGTAGATGTGTTGTCCCTATCTTCTAGCCTGGGTACCAGTCTGTCTATGTAGATGTGTTGTCCCTATCTTCTAGCCTGGGTACCAGTCTGTCTATGTAGATGTGTTGTACCTATCTTCTAGCCTGGGTACCAGTCTGTCTATGTAGATGTGTTGTCCTATCTTCTAGCCTGGGTACCAGTCTGTCTATGTAGATGTGTTGTCCCTATCTTCTAGCCTGGGTACCAGTCTGTCTATGTAGATGTGTTGTCCCTATCTTCTAGCCTGGGTACCAGTCTGTCTATGTAGATGTGTTGTCCTATCTTCTAGCCTGGGTACCAGTCTGTCTATGTAGATGTGTTCCTATCTTCTAGACTGGGTACCAGTCTGTCTATGTAGATGTGTTGTCCCTATCTTCTAGCCTGGGTACCAGTCTGTCTATGTAGATGTGTTGTCCCTATCTTCTAGACTGGGTACCAGTCTGTCTATGTAGATGTGTTGTCCCTATCTTCTAGCCTGGGTACCAGTCTGTCTATGTAGATGTGTTGTACCTATCTTCTAGCCTGGGTACCAGTCTGTCTATGTAGATGTGTTGTCCCTATCTTCTAGCCTGGGTACCAGTCTGTCTATGTAGATGTGTTGTACCTATCTTCTAGACTGGGTACCAGTCTGTCTATGTAGATGTGTTGTCCTATCTTCTAGACTGGGTACCAGTCTGTCTATGTAGATGTGTTTCCTATCTTCTAGACTGGGTACCAGTCTGTCTATGTAGATGTGTTGTATCTATCTTCTAGCCTGGGTACCAGTCTGTCTATGTAGATGTGTTGTCCCTATCTTCTAGCCTGGGTACCAGTCTGTCTATGTAGATGTGTTGTCCCTATCTTCTAGCCTGGGTACCAGTCTGTCTATGTAGATGTGTTGTATCTATCTTCTAGCCTGGGTACCAGTCTGTCTATGTAGATGTGTTGTATCTATCTTCTAGACTGGGTACCAGTCTGTCTATGTAGATGTGTTGTCCCTATCTTCTAGCCTGGGTACCAGTCTGTCTATGTAGATGTGTTGTCCCTATCTTCTAGCCTGGGTACCAGTCTGTCTATGTAGATGTGTTGTCCCTATCTTCTAGCCTGGGTACCAGTCTGTCTATGTAGATGTGTTGTCCCTATCTTCTAGCCTGGGTACCAGTCTGTCTATGTAGATGTGTTGTACCTATCTTCTAGCCTGGGTACCAGTCTGTCTATGTAGATGTGTTGTCCCTATCTTCTAGCCTGGGTACCAGTCTGTCTATGTAGATGTGTTGTCCCTATCTTCTAGCCTGGGTACCAGTCTGTCTATGTAGATGTGTTGTACCTATCTTCTAGCCTGGGTACCAGTCTGTCTATGTAGATGTGTTGTCCCTATCTTCTAGCCTGGGTACCAGTCTGTCTATGTAGATGTGTTGTCCCTATCTTCTAGACTGGGTACCAGTCTGTCTATGTAGATGTTTACCTATCTTCTAGCCTGGGTACCAGTCTGTCTATGTAGATGTGTTGTCCCTATCTTCTAGACTGGGTACCAGTCTGTCTATGTAGATGTGTTGTATCTATCTTCTAGCCTGGGTACCAGTCTGTCTATGTAGATGTGTTGTCCCTATCTTCTAGCCTGGGTACCAGTCTGTCTATGTAGATGTGTTGTCCCTATCTTCTAGACTGGGTACCAGTCTGTCTATGTAGATGTGTTGTCCCTATCTTCTAGCCTGGGTACCAGTCTGTCTATGTAGATGTGTTGTCCCTATCTTCTAGCCTGGGTACCAGTCTGTCTATGTAGATGTGTTGTCCCTATCTTCTAGCCTGGGTACCAGTCTGTCTATGTAGATGTGTTGTCCCTATCTTCTAGACTGGGTACCAGTCTGTCTATGTAGATGTGTTGTCCCTATCTTCTAGCCTGGGTACCAGTCTGTCTATGTAGATGTGTTGTATCTATCTTCTAGACTGGGTACCAGTCTGTCTATGTAGATGTGTTGTATCTATCTTCTAGACTGGGTACCAGTCTGTCTATGTAGATGTGTTGTATCTATCTTCTAGCCTGGGTACCAGTCTGTCTATGTAGATGTGTTGTATCTATCTTCTAGACTGGGTACCAGTCTGTCTATGTAGATGTGTTGTATCTATCTTCTAGACTGGGTACCAGTCTGTCTATGTAGATGTGTTGTACCTATCTTCTAGCCTGGGTACCAGTCTGTCTATGTAGATGTGTGTACCTATCTTCTAGCCTGGGTACCAGTCTGTCTATGTAGATGTGTTGTCCCTATCTTCTAGCCTGGGTACCAGTCTGTCTATGTAGATGTGTTGTACCTATCTTCTAGCCTGGGTACCAGTCTGTCTATGTAGATGTGTTGTACCTATCTTCTAGCCTGGGTACCAGTCTGTCTATGTAGATGTGTTGTCCCTATCTTCTAGCCTGGGTACCAGTCTGTCTATGTAGATGTGTTGTCCCTATCTTCTAGCCTGGGTACCAGTCTGTCTATGTAGATGTGTTGTCCCTATCTTCTAGACTGGGTACCAGTCTGTCTATGTAGATGTGTTACCTATCTTCTAGCCTGGGTACCAGTCTGTCTATGTAGATGTGTTGTACCTATCTTCTAGCCTGGGTACCAGTCTGTCTATGTAGATGTGTTGTCCCTATCTTCTAGCCTGGGTACCAGTCTGTCTATGTAGATGTGTTGTCCCTATCTTCTAGCCTGGGTACCAGTCTGTCTATGTAGATGTGTTGTACCTATCTTCTAGCCTGGGTACCAGTCTGTCTATGTAGATGTTTACCTATCTTCTAGCCTGGGTACCAGTCTGTCTATGTAGATGTTTACCTATCTTCTAGCCTGGGTACCAGTCTGTCTATGTAGATGTGTACCTATCTTCTAGCCTGGGTACCAGTCTGTCTATGTAGATGTGTTGTATCTATCTTCTAGCCTGGGTACCAGTCTGTCTATGTAGATGTGTGTCCCTATCTTCTAGCCTGGGTACCAGTCTGTCTATGTAGATGTGTTACCTATCTTCTAGACTGGGTACCAGTCTGTCTATGTAGATGTGTTGTACCTATCTTCTAGCCTGGGTACCAGTCTGTCTATGTAGATGTGTTGTCCCTATCTTCTACCTGGGTACCAGTCTGTCTATGTAGATGTGTTGTCCCTATCTTCTAGCCTGGGTACCAGTCTGTCTATGTAGATGTGTTGTATCTATCTTCTAGCCTGGGTACCAGTCTGTCTATGTAGATGTGTTGTATCTATCTTCTAGCCTGGGTACCAGTCTGTCTATGTAGATGTGTTGTCCCTATCTTCTAGCCTGGGTACCAGTCTGTCTATGTAGATGTGTTGTCCCTATCTTCTAGCCTGGGTACCAGTCTGTCTATGTAGATGTGTTGTACCTATCTTCTAGCCTGGGTACCAGTCTGTCTATGTAGATGTGTTGTCCCTATCTTCTAGCCTGGGTACCAGTCTGTCTATGTAGATGTGTTGTATCTATCTTCTAGCCTGGGTACCAGTCTGTCTATGTAGATGTGTTGTCCCTATCTTCTAGCCTGGGTACCAGTCTGTCTATGTAGATGTGTTGTCCCTATCTTCTAGACTGGGTACCAGTCTGTCTATGTAGATGTGTTGTCCCTATCTTCTAGCCTGGGTACCAGTCTGTCTATGTAGATGTGTTGTCCCGATCTTCTAGCCTGGGTACCTGTCTGTCTATGTAGATGTGTTGTCCCTATCTTCTAGACTGGGTACCAGTCTGTCTATGTAGATGTGTTGTCCCTATCTTCTAGACTGGGTACCAGTCTGTCTATGTAGATGTGTTGTCCCTATCTTCTAGCCTGGGTACCAGTCTGTCTATGTAGATGTGTTGTACCTATCTTCTAGACTGGGTACCAGTCTGTCTATGTAGATGTGTTGTATCTATCTTCTAGCCTGGGTACCAGTCTGTCTATGTAGATGTGTTGTATCTATCTTCTAGCCTGGGTACCAGTCTGTCTATGTAGATGTGTTGTATCTATCTTCTAGACTGGGTACCAGTCTGTCTATGTAGATGTGTTGTATCTATCTTCTAGACTGGGTACCAGTCTGTCTATGTAGATGTGTTGTATCTATCTTCTAGACTGGGTACCAGTCTGTCTATGTAGATGTGTACCTATCTTCTAGCCTGGGTACCAGTCTGTCTATGTAGATGTGTTGTCCCTATCTTCTAGCCTGGGTACCAGTCTGTCTATGTAGATGTTTACCTATCTTCTAGACTGGGTACCAGTCTGTCTATGTAGATGTGTGTTCCTATCTTCTAGCCTGGGTACCAGTCTGTCTATGTAGATGTGTTGTCCTATCTTCTAGCCTGGGTACCAGTCTGTCTATGTAGATGTGTTGTCCCTATCTTCTAGCCTGGGTACCAGTCTGTCTATGTAGATGTGTTGTCCCTATCTTCTAGCCTGGGTACCAGTCTGTCTATGTAGATGTGTTGTACCTATCTTCTAGCCTGGGTACCAGTCTGTCTATGTAGATGTTTACCTATCTTCTAGCCTGGGTACCAGTCTGTCTATGTAGATGTGTTGTCCCTATCTTCTAGCCTGGGTACCAGTCTGTCTATGTAGATGTGTTGTCCCTATCTTCTAGCCTGGGTACCAGTCTGTCTATGTAGATGTGTTGTCCCTATCTTCTAGCCTGGGTACCAGTCTGTCTATGTAGATGTGTTGTATCTATCTTCTAGCCTGGGTACCAGTCTGTCTATGTAGATGTGTTGTCCCTATCTTCTAGCCTGGGTACCAGTCTGTCTATGTAGATGTGTTGTCCCTATCTTCTAGCCTGGGTACCAGTCTGTCTATGTAGATGTGTTGTCCCTATCTTCTAGCCTGGGTACCAGTCTGTCTATGTAGATGTGTTGTCCCTATCTTCTAGCCTGGGTACCAGTCTGTCTATGTAGATGTGTTGTCCCTATCTTCTAGCCTGGGTACCAGTCTGTCTATGTAGATGTGTTGTCCCTATCTTCTAGCCTGGGTACCAGTCTGTCTATGTAGATGTGTTGTATCTATCTTCTAGACTGGGTACCAGTCTGTCTATGTAGATGTGTTGTCCCTATCTTCTAGCCTGGGTACCAGTCTGTCTATGTAGATGTTTACCTATCTTCTAGCCTGGGGACCAGTCTGTCTATGTAGATGTGTTGTACCTATCTTCTAGCCTGGGTACCAGTCTGTCTATGTAGATGTGTTGTCCCTATCTTCTAGCCTGGGTACCAGTCTGTCTATGTAGATGTGTTGTCCCTATCTTCTAGCCTGGGTACCAGTCTGTCTATGTAGATGTGTTGTCCCTATCTTCTAGACTGGGTACCAGTCTGTCTATGTAGATGTGTTGTCCCTATCTTCTAGCCTGGGTACCAGTCTGTCTATGTAGATGTGTTGTCCCTATCTTCTAGACTGGGTACCAGTCTGTCTATGTAGATGTGTTGTCCCTATCTTCTAGCCTGGGTACCAGTCTGTCTATGTAGATGTGTGTACCTATCTTCTAGCCTGGGTACCAGTCTGTCTATGTAGATGTGTTGTCCCTATCTTCTAGACTGGGTACCAGTCTGTCTATGTAGATGTGTTGTCCCTATCTTCTAGCCTGGGTACCAGTCTGTCTATGTAGATGTGTTGTCCCTATCTTCTAGCCTGGGTACCAGTCTGTCTATGTAGATGTGTTGTCCCTATCTTCTAGACTGGGTACCAGTCTGTCTATGTAGATGTGTTGTCCCTATCTTCTAGCCTGGGTACCAGTCTGTCTATGTAGATGTGTTGTATCTATCTTCTAGCCTGGGTACCAGTCTGTCTATGTAGATGTGTTGTCCCTATCTTCTAGCCTGGGTACCAGTCTGTCTATGTAGATGTGTTGTACCTATCTTCTAGCCTGGGTACCAGTCTGTCTATGTAGATGTGTTGTATCTATCTTCTAGACTGGGTACCAGTCTGTCTATGTAGATGTGTTGTCCCTATCTTCTAGCCTGGGTACCAGTCTGTCTATGTAGATGTGTTGTATCTATCTTCTAGCCTGGGTACCAGTCTGTCTATGTAGATGTGTTGTCCCTATCTTCTAGCCTGGGTACCAGTCTGTCTATGTAGATGTGTTGTATCTATCTTCTAGCCTGGGTACCAGTCTATCTATGTAGATGTGTTGTATCTATCTTCTAGCCTGGGTACCAGTCTGTCTATGTAGATGTGTTGTCCCTATCTTCTAGCCTGGGTACCAGTCTGTCTATGTAGATGTGTTGTCCCTATCTTCTAGCCTGGGTACCAGTCTGTCTATGTAGATGTGTTGTACCTATCTTCTAGCCTGGGTACCAGTCTGTCTATGTAGATGTGTTGTCCCTATCTTCTAGCCTGGGTACCAGTCTGTCTATGTAGATGTGTTGTCCCTATCTTCTAGCCTGGGTACCAGTCTGTCTATGTAGATGTGTTGTACCTATCTTCTAGCCTGGGTACCAGTCTGTCTATGTAGATGTTTACCTATCTTCTAGACTGGGTACCAGTCTGTCTATGTAGATGTTTACCTATCTTCTAGCCTGGGTACCAGTCTGTCTATGTAGATGTGTTGTCCCTATCTTCTAGCCTGGGTACCTGTCTGTCTATTGTGACGTCACGAGAGGCTACCGCTTCCAGCGGGATTGCCCAAGTAGTGCAAGGAGTCCAGGTTCAACCAAAACAAGGATTTTATTAAAGGTCTTCGGCAACTAACGAAATTATAACACAATTCTCTTCTTCCCAGAGCCCACACTCCAGACCGTGTCTCTTCCCTTCCAAACAACCCCAGCCCATCAGCCCCTGATTGGTTTCAGCTGCGTGGGAAGATTGGCCACAGAGGGTTGGGAGTTCCCGACCATACCAGCAGATGGAGCCATAGCTGTCTGGGTTTGCAGCCACCTCAGGGGGATGTAACGTCCCTCCAGGACACAGCCTCTCGTGACATCACACATCCCCTCCTCGGGACCGACGTCCTCGTCGGGGTAAAGGCAGCGAAGAAGGCATCACGCCGGGAGAGGGCGTCCGCATTGCCGTGGTGCTTGCCAGACTGCTCTCTCTTCAACTCCTCCAACTCTAGGACCAGGGACTCAGCCTCCTGTTGTCTCTCCTTGAGTTTCTTACTGAACGCATCAGCCTTGGTTTTAGCAGAGTTTAGCTTCTGTTGAGCAGCTTTCAGTTCCCTCTCTCTCTCTGCCTCCGCATTCTTCATCTTGTTCTCCAACACCTTGTACTTCTCCTCTGCCTTCTTCTGGACCTCCTTACTACTGCGCAGGGTCTCCTCACACTCCTCGATGGTCCTGCGCAGCCTCTCCAGCTCCTCCTGTTGCTTAGGGAAGGAGCTCTGTCGGAGTTTAGCCTGGAGGATATCTAACTCTTCTGTCTTCATGTCTAACTGTTGCTTTAACAAACGATACCTCTCAGCGGTCCCCTTCAGACCAGACAGTTCTTTGTCCAGATTCTGTAGCTCCGTCTCTGTGTCGGTCTGGGCACCTGCCATCCCTATCAGAGCCCGGGCGGGAGTGAGTAACTCGGAGGATTGCACCGGAGCCTTCCCAGGATGAGTCTTGCCTCTCCGTTTCCGAGGTACTCGGGTTATCCTCTCCTGAGACTCTCTCCAGAGTGGGTAAAAGGCTGGGCAGTCTCGTCCAATTAGGACAGGGACGGGGAGGGAATCAACCACCCCCGCCCGTCGTGTGTATGGTTCCCCGTGTGCTGGTCATTGTAAGTTCAGTAATGGGGTATTGTCTGGTGTCCCCATGGACACAGGAAACTGGGAGGACTTTCCCCGGGGTCAGACACGTTGGGCCCACCAAATCCTTACGCACCAGGGTGGCCCGGCTACCAGAATCCAGTAAGGCCTCCACATCATGGTGATTCACAGTTACCGGGCAGGTGGGGGGTCGATCTGGGCCGCCATCTACGACTCCCAAGAGCGAGGCAACCCGGTGTGTGGGTGCTGAGCTGGAGGACTCCGCAGTGGGCATAGGTTCATCGGCTGGTTTCCCACACTGCCAGGAGATATGTCCCATCTCCCCACACCGGTAACACTGTCGAAGTTTCCCCCTCCTGGTGTACTCTTCTTGGACCCGCCTGGTTTCTGGCTCCCCCTGGAGCCGGGATAAGTCCTGACGTGGCTGGGTTCGAGACCTTGGGGTCCTTTGGACGGGTCCTTCCCATTTGTGGTGGGGCCGCACTCCTGGGGTCTTTTTCGGGAAGCATTCAGCATCTCCGCTGTGGCCTGGTACTTTTCCACAGCTTCCACGGTCAGATCAGCCGTGGTCAAGGCCTGTTGACTGATGAACCGTTTTGCCTCATAAGGCAGGGCGCGTAGGTAACGATCCACCACAACGGCCTCCACCACCGCCGCTGCTGTATTCCTCTGCGGATCCAGCCATTTCCTTGCGATTCGGACAAGTTCATGCATCTGCGCCCGAGGAGGTTGGTCTGGTAGGAAGGTCCAGCTGTGAAAGCGCTGGGCCATACCAAACTTTGTGAGTCCATATCTGCTGAGGATCTCAGACTTCAGGGGCATCATAGTCCGTAACCTGGTCAGGGCCCAGGTCCCGGACAGCATTCAGCGATTCCCCCGGTTAGAAAGGGGGCTAACAGACCAACCCACTGTTGCTTGGGCCAGGCTTCCCTAGTGGCCGTGGCCTCAAATGCATGCAGGTATGCCTCAATGTCATCGGTAGCTCCCATCTTAGATATAAAGTCACTTGCCTTTATTGGGCGGGGTATTTTGGACCACCCTCTGTCTCTGCAACTGCAATTCCTCTGCCTTCAGAAGGTTGGCTTTCTTTTGCTCCTCCAAGAGAGCCACGTTCACTTGCATCTGGGCTTGCTGGCCAGCAACAAGGGCTTTCAATATGTCCTCCATTTCAGTCGTGCGGGGAGCCTACGGCCAACTTGGAAAACTGGGTGATCAAACCTTCGGTATCCTCCTCTGACATGCACTATTAACGCTTGAGCGTGCCCGTATTCTCCACCATCTGTGACGTCACGAGAGGCTACCGCTTCCAGCGGGATTGCCCAAGTAGTGCAAGGAGTCCAGGTTCAACCAAAACAAGGATTTTATTAAAGGTCTTCGGCAACTAACGAAATTATAACACAATTCTCTTCTTCCCAGAGCCCACACTCCAGACCGTGTCTCTTCCTTCCAAACAACCCCAGCCCATCAGCCCCTGATTGGTTTCAGCTGCGTGGGAAGATTGGCCACAGAGGGTTGGAGTTCCCGACCATACCAGCAGATGGAGCCATAGCTGTCTGGGTTTGCAGCCACCTCAGGGGGATGTAACGTCCCTCCAGGACACAGCCTCTCGTGACATCACACTATGTAGATGTGTTGTCCCTATCTTCTAGCCTGGGTACCAGTCTGTCTATGTAGATGTGTTGTCCCTATCTTCTAGCCTGGGTACCAGTCTGTCTATGTAGATGTGTTGTCCCTATCTTCTAGCCTGGGTACCAGTCTGTCTATGTAGATGTGTTGTCCCTATCTTCTAGACTGGGTACCAGTCTGTCTATGTAGATGTTTACCTATCTTCTAGCCTGGGTACCAGTCTGTCTATGTAGATGTGTTGTCCCTATCTTCTAGCCTGGGTACCAGTCTGTCTATGTAGATGTGTTGTCCCTATCTTCTAGACTGGGTACCAGTCTGTCTATGTAGATGTGTTGTCCCTATCTTCTAGCCTGGGTACCAGTCTGTCTATGTAGATGTGTTGTCCCTATCTTCTAGCCTGGGTACCAGTCTGTCTATGTAGATGTGTTGTCCCTATCTTCTAGCCTGGGTACCAGTCTGTCTATGTAGATGTGTTGTCCCTATCTTCTAGCCTGGGTACCAGTCTGTCTATGTAGATGTGTTGTCCCTATCTTCTAGCCTGGGTACCAGTCTGTCTATGTAGATATATTGTCCCTATCTTCTAGCCTGGGTACCAGTCTGTCTATGTAGATGTGTTGTCCCTATCTTCTAGCCTGGGTACCAGTCTGTCTATGTAGATGTGTTGTCCCTATCTTCTAGCCTGGGTACCAGTCTGTCTATGTAGATGTGTTGTATCTATCTTCTAGCCTGGGTACCAGTCTGTCTATGTAGATGTGTTGTCCCTATCTTCTAGACTGGGTACCAGTCTGTCTATGTAGATGTGTTGTATCTATCTTCTAGCCTGGGTACCAGTCTGTCTATGTAGATGTGTTGTCCCTATCTTCTAGCCTGGGTACCAGTCTGTCTATGTAGATGTGTTGTCCCTATCTTCTAGACTGGGTACCAGTCTGTCTATGTAGATGTGTTGTCCCTATCTTCTAGCCTGGGTACCAGTCTGTCTATGTAGATGTTTACCTATCTTCTAGCCTGGGTACCAGTCTGTCTATGTAGATGTGTTGTCCCTATCTTCTAGCCTGGGTACCAGTCTGTCTATGTAGATGTGTTGTCCCTATCTTCTAGCCTGGGTACCAGTCTGTCTATGTAGATGTGTTGTATCTATCTTCTAGCCTGGGTACCAGTCTGTCTATGTAGA
Organism: Coregonus clupeaformis; assembly: GCF_020615455.1. Classification (NCBI taxonomy): domain Eukaryota; kingdom Metazoa; phylum Chordata; class Actinopteri; order Salmoniformes; family Salmonidae; genus Coregonus; species Coregonus clupeaformis. The sequence continues at coordinate 18,581 of NW_025536238.1, forward strand.
TGTGTTGTATCTATCTTCTAGCCTGGGTACCAGCCTGTCTATGTAGATGTGTTGTCCCTATCTTCTAGACTGGGTACCAGTCTGTCTATGTAGATGTGTTGTCCCTATCTTCTAGCCTGGGTACCAGTCTGTCTATGTAGATGTTTACCTATCTTCTAGCCTGGGTACCAGTCTGTCTATGTAGATGTGTTGTATCTATCTTCTAGCCTGGGTACCAGTCTGTCTATGTAGATGTGTTGTCCCTATCTTCTAGCCTGGGTACCAGTCTGTCTATGTAGATGTGTTGTCCCTATCTTCTAGCCTGGGTACCAGTCTGTCTATGTAGATGTGTTGTCCCTATCTTCTAGCCTGGGTACCAGTCTGTCTATGTAGATGTGTTGTCCCTATCTTCTAGACTGGGTACCAGTCTGTCTATGTAGATGTGTTGTCCCTATCTTCTAGACTGGGTACCAGTCTGTCTATGTAGATGTTTACCTATCTTCTAGCCTGGGTACCAGTCTGTCTATGTAGATGTGTTGTCCCTATCTTCTAGACTGGGTACCAGTCTGTCTATGTAGATGTGTTGTCCCTATCTTCTAGACTGGGTACCAGTCTGTCTATGTAGATGTGTTGTACCTATCTTCTAGACTGGGTACCAGTCTGTCTATGTAGATGTGTTGTATCTATCTTCTAGCCTGGGTACCAGTCTGTCTATGTAGATGTGTTGTCCCTATCTTCTAGACTGGGTACCAGTCTGTCTATGTAGATGTGTTGTCCCTATCTTCTAGCCTGGGTACCAGTCTGTCTATGTAGATGTTTACCTATCTTCTAGACTGGGTACCAGTCTGTCTATGTAGATGTGTTGTATCTATCTTCTAGCCTGGGTACCAGTCTGTCTATGTAGATGTGTTGTCCCTATCTTCTAGCCTGGGTACCAGTCTGTCTATGTAGATGTGTTGTATCTATCTTCTAGACTGGGTACCAGTCTGTCTATGTAGATGTGTTGTATCTATCTTCTAGACTGGGTACCAGTCTGTCTATGTAGATGTTTACCTATCTTCTAGACTGGGTACCAGTCTGTCTATGTAGATGTGTTGTCCCTATCTTCTAGCCTGGGTACCAGTCTGTCTATGTAGATGTGTTGTCCCTATCTTCTAGCCTGGGTACCAGTCTGTCTATGTAGATGTGTTGTATCTATCTTCTAGCCTGGGTACCAGTCTGTCTATGTAGATGTGTTGTCCCTATCTTCTAGACTGGGTACCAGTCTGTCTATGTAGATGTTTACCTATCTTCTAGCCTGGGTACCAGTCTGTCTATGTAGATGTGTTGTCCCTATCTTCTAGACTGGGTACCAGTCTGTCTATGTAGATGTGTTGTCCCTATCTTCTAGCCTGGGTACCAGTCTGTCTATGTAGATGTGTTGTCCCTATCTTCTAGCCTGGGTACCAGTCTGTCTATGTAGATGTGTTGTCCCTATCTTCTAGCCTGGGTACCAGTCTGTCTATGTAGATGTGTTGTATCTATCTTCTAGCCTGGGTACCAGTCTTTCTATGTAGATGTGTTGTCCCTATCTTCTAGCCTGGGTACCAGTCTGTCTATGTAGATGTTTACCTATCTTCTAGCCTGGGTACCAGTCTGTCTATGTAGATGTGTTGTATCTATCCTCTAGCCTGGGTACCAGTCTGTCTATGTAGATGTTTACCTATCTTCTAGACTGGGTACCAGTCTGTCTATGTAGATGTGTTGTCCCTATCTTCTAGCCTGGGTACCAGTCTGTCTATGTAGATGTGTTGTCCCTATCTTCTAGACTGGGTACCAGTCTGTCTATGTAGATGTGTTGTCCCTATCTTCTAGCCTGGGTACCAGTCTGTCTATGTAGATGTGTTGTCCCTATCTTCTAGCCTGGGTACCAGTCTGTCTATGTAGATGTGTTGTCCCTATCTTCTAGACTGGGTACCAGTCTGTCTATGTAGATGTGTTGTCCCTATCTTCTAGACTGGGTACCAGTCTGTCTATGTAGATGTGTTGTCCCTATCTTCTAGCCTGGGTACCAGTCTGTCTATGTAGATGTGTTGTCCCTATCTTCTAGCCTGGGTACCAGTCTGTCTATGTAGATGTGTTGTCCCTATCTTCTAGCCTGGGTACCAGTCTGTCTATGTAGATGTGTTGTACCTATCTTCTAGACTGGGTACCAGTCTGTCTATGTAGATGTGTTGTCCCTATCTTCTAGCCTGGGTACCAGTCTGTCTATGTAGATGTGTTGTATCTATCTTCTAGCCTGGGTACCAGTCTGTCTATGTAGATGTTTACCTATCTTCTAGCCTGGGTACCAGTCTGTCTATGTAGTTTTGTTGCCCCTATCTTCTAGCCTGGGTACCAGTCTGTCTATGTAGATGTTTACCTATCTTCTAGCCTGGGTACCAGTCTGTCTATGTAGATGTGTTGTCCCTATCTTCTAGCCTGGGTACCAGTCTGTCTATGTAGATGTGTTGTCCCTATCTTCTAGCCTGGGTACCAGTCTGTCTATGTAGATGTGTTGTCCCTATCTTCTAGACTGGGTACCAGTCTGTCTATGTAGATGTGTTGTCCCTATCTTCTAGACTGGGTACCAGTCTGTCTATGTAGATGTGTTGTACCTATCTTCTAGACTGGGTACCAGTCTGTCTATGTAGATGTGTTGTATCTATCTTCTAGCCTGGGTACCAGTCTGTCTATGTAGATGTGTTGTCCCTATCTTCTAGACTGGGTACCAGTCTGTCTATGTAGATGTGTTGTCCCTATCTTCTAGCCTGGGTACCAGTCTGTCTATGTAGATGTTTACCTATCTTCTAGCCTGGGTACCAGTCTGTCTATGTAGATGTGTTGTCCCTATCTTCTAGCCTGGGTACCAGTCTGTCTATGTAGATGTGTTGTATCTATCTTCTAGCCTGGGTACCAGTCTGTCTATGTAGATGTGTTGTCCCTATCTTCTAGACTGGGTACCAGTCTGTCTATGTAGATGTTTACCTATCTTCTAGCCTGGGTACCAGTCTGTCTATGTAGATGTGTTGTCCCTATCTTCTAGACTGGGTACCAGTCTGTCTATGTAGATGTGTTGTCCCTATCTTCTAGCCTGGGTACCAGTCTGTCTATGTAGATGTGTTGTCCCTATCTTCTAGCCTGGGTACCAGTCTGTCTGTGTAGATGTGTTGTCCCTATTTTTCTAGCCTGGGTACCAGTCTGTCTATGTAGATGTGTTGTATATATCTTCTAGCCTGGGTACCAGTCTGTCTATGTAGATGTGTTGTCCCTATCTTCTAGCCTGGGTACCAGTCTGTCTATGTAGATGTTTACCTATCTTCTAGCCTGGGTACCAGTCTGTCTATGTAGATGTGTTGTATCTATCCTCTAGCCTGGGTACCAGTCTGTCTATGTAGATGTTTACCTATCTTCTAGACTGGGTACCAGTCTGTCTATGTAGATGTGTTGTCCCTATCTTCTAGCCTGGGTACCAGTCTGTCTATGTAGATGTGTTGTCCCTATCTTCTAGCCTGGGTACCAGTCTGTCTATGTAGATGTGTTGTCCCTATCTTCTAGCCTGGGTACCAGTCTGTCTATGTAGATGTGTTGTCCCTATCTTCTAGCCTGGGTACCAGTCTGTCTATGTAGATGTGTTGTCCCTATCTTCTAGCCTGGGTACCAGTCTGTCTATGTAGATGTGTTGTACCTATCTTCTAGACTGGGTACCAGTCTGTCTATGTAGATGTGTTGTCCCTATCTTCTAGCCTGGGTACCAGTCTGTCTATGTAGATGTGTTGTATCTATCTTCTAGCCTGGGTACCAGTCTGTCTATGTAGATGTTTACCTATCTTCTAGCCTGGGTACCAGTCTGTCTATGTAGATGTGTTGTCCCTATCTTCTAGCCTGGGTACCAGTCTGTCTATGTAGATGTGTTGTCCCTATCTTCTAGCCTGGGTACCAGTCTGTCTATGTAGATGTGTTGTCCCTATCTTCTAGCCTGGGTACCAGTCTGTCTATGTAGATGTGTTGTCCCTATCTTCTAGCCTGGGTACCAGTCTATCTATGTAGATGTTTACCTATCTTCTAGCCTGGGTACCAGTCTGTCTATGTAGATGTGTTGTATCTATCTTCTAGCCTGGGTACCAGTCTGTTTGTGCCACCTTGCCTCTCCTTGCCACTCCTTCTCATGTTTGGCATAACAAGGTGAGGAATGGCATGGTGGCACAATAAGGCTTGAACCCAGGCTACCATCTTCATTTCAATTTCAAAATCAAATCAAATTGTATTTGTCACATACACATGTGTAGCAGATGTTATAGCGGGTGTGGCGAAATGCTTGTGCTTCTAGCGCCGACAGTGCAGTAATATCTAACAAGTAATATCTAACAATTTCACAACATACACCCAATACACACAAATCTAGTAAGGAATGGAATTTAAGAATATATACATATATGGACAAGCAATGACAGAGTGGCATGGACTAAGATACAGTAGAATGTTATAGAATATAATGCAGTATATACATATGAGATGAGTAGTGCAAGATATGTAAACATTATTAAAGTGACTAGTGTTCCATTTATTAAAGTGGCCAGTGATTTCAACAGGCAGCAGCAGCCTCTAATGTGCTAGTGATGGCTATTTAACAGTCTGATGGCCTTGAGATAGAAGCTGGTTTTCATTCTCTCGGTCCCAGCTTTGATGCACCTGTACTGACCTCGCCTTCTGGATGATAGCGGGGTGAACAGGCAGTGGCTCGGGTGGTTGATGTCCTTGATGATCTTTTTGGCCTTCCTGTGACATCGGGTGCTGTATGTGTCTTGGAGGGCGGGTAGTTTGCCCCCGGTAATGCGTTCGGCAGACCGCACCACCCTCTGGAGAGCCCTGCGGTTGTGGGCGGTGCAGTTGCCGTACCAGGCGGTGATACAGCCCGACAGGATGCTCTCAATTGTGCATCTGTAAAAGTTTGTGAGGGTTTTAGGTGATAAGCCACATTTCTTTAGCCTCCTGAGGTTGAAGAGGCTCTGTTGCATCTTCTTCACCACACTGTATGCGTGGGTGGACCATTTCGGTTTGTCTGTGATGTGTACGCCAAGGAAATTGAAGCATTCCACCTTCTCCACTGCGGTCCCGTCGATGTGGATAGGGGTGTGCACCCTCTGCTGTTTCCTGAAGTCCACGATCATCTCCTTTGTTTTGTTGATGTTGAGTGAGAGGTTATTTTCCTGGCACCACACTCCCAGAGCCCTCACGTCCTCCCTGTAGGCGGTCTCGTCATTGTTGGTAATCAAGCCTACTACTGTTGTGTCGTCTGCAAACTTGATGATTGAGTTGGAGGCGTGCTTGGCCATGCAGTCATGGGTGAACAGGGAGTACAGGAGAGGGCTGAGCACGAACCCTTGTGGGGCCCCAGTGTTGAGGATCAGCGAAGTGGAGGTGTTGTTTCATACCTTCAGCACCTGGGGGCGGCCCGTCAGGAAGTCCAGGACCCAGTTGCACAGGGCGGGGTTCAGACCCAGGGCCTCGAGCTTAATGATGAACTTGGAGGGTACTATGGTGTTGAAGGCTGAGCTATAGTCAATGAACAGCATTCTTACGTAGGTATTCCTCTTGTCCAGATGGGATAGGGCAGTGTGCAGTGTGATGGCAATTGCATCGTCAGTGGATCTATTGGGGCGGTAAGCAAATTGAAGTAGGTCAGGGGTGACAGGTAAGGTAGAGGTGATACAGTGAGGGAAAAAAGTATTTGATCCCCTGCTGATTTTGTACGTTTGCCCACTGACAAAGAAATGATCAGTCTATAATTTTAATGGTAGGTTTATTTGAACAGTGAGAGACAGAATAACAACAAAAAAATCCAGAAAAACGCATGTCAAAAATGTTATAAATTGATTTCATTTTAATGAGGGAAATAAGTATTTGACCCCCTCTCAATCAGAAAGATTTCTGGCTCCCAGGTGTCTTTTATACAGAAAACGAGCTGAGATTAGGAGCACACTCTTAAAGGGAGTGCTCCTAATCTCAGTTTGTTACCTGTATAAAAGACACCTGTCCACAGAAGCAATCAATCAATCAGATTCCAAACTCTCCACCATGGCCAAGACCAAAGAACTCTCCAAGGATGTCAGGGACAAGATTGTAGACCTACACAAGGCTGGAATGGGCTACAAGACCATCGCCAAGCAGCTTGGTGAGAAGGTGACAACAGTTGGTGCGATTATTCGCAAATGGAAGAAACACAAAATAACTGTCAATCTCCCTCGGCCTGGGGCTCCATGCAAGATCTCAGCTCGTGGAGTTGCAATGATCATGAGAACGGTGAGGAATCAGCCCAGAACTACACGGGAGGATCTTGTCAATGACCTCAAGGCAGCTGGGACCATAGTTACCAAGAAAACAATTGGTAACACACTACGCCGTGAAGGACTGAAATCCTGCAGTGCCCTTAAGGTCCCCCTGCTCAAGAAAGCACATATATAGGCCCGTCTGAAGTTTGCCAATGAACATCTGAATGATTCAGAGGAGAACTGGGTGAAAGTGTTGTGGTCAGATGAGACCGAAATCGAGCTCTTTGGCATCAACTCAACTCGCCGTGTTTGGAGGAGGAGGAATGCTGCCTATGACCCCAAGAACACCATCCCCACCGTCAAACATGGAGGTGGAAACATGCTTTGGGGGTGTTTTTCTGCTAAGGGGATAGGACAACTTCACCGCATCAAAGGGATGATGGACGGGGCCATGTACCGTCAAATCTTGGGTGAGAACTTCCTCCCCTCAGCCAGGGCATTGAAAATGGGTCGTGGATGGGTATTCCAGCATGACAAGGACCCAAAACACACGGCCAAGGCAACAAAGGAGTGGCTCAAGAAGACACATTAAGGTGCTGGAGTGGCCTAGCCAGTCTCCAGACCTTAATCCCATACAAAATCTGTGGAGGCAGCTGAAGGTTCGAGTTGCCAAACGTCAGGCTCGAAACCTTAATGACTTGGAGAAGATCTGCAAAGAGGAGTGGGACAAAATCCCTCCTGAGATGTGTGCAAACCTGGTGGCCAACTACAAGAAACGTCTGACCTCTTTAATTGCCAACAAGGGTTTATGTAGATAAGTAATGTTTTGCAGAGGGGTCAAAGACTTATTTCCCTCATTAAAATGCAAATCAATTTATAACATTTTTGACATGCGTTTTTCTAGATTTTTTTGTTGTTATTCTGTCTCTCTCTGTTCAAATAAACCTACCATTAAAATTATAGACTGATCATGTCTTTGTCAGTGGGCAAACGTACAAAATCAGCAGGGGATCAAATACTTTTTTCCCTCACTGTATGATCCTTGACTAGTCTCTCAAAGCGCTTCATGATGACAGAGGTTCGCACTTTCAGATCTGCGCGAATGCTGCCATCTATCCACGGTTTCTGGTTAGGGTAGGTTTTAATAGTCACAGTGGGCACAACATCACCTATACACTTCCTGATAAACTCAGTCACTGTTTCAGTGTATATGTCTACATTATTTTCGCAACATATCCCAGTCCGTGTGATCAAAACAATCTTGAAGCGTGGATTCCGATTGGTCAGACCAGCGTTGAATAGTCCTTAGCACGGGTACTTCCTGTTTGAGTTTCTGCCTATAGGAAGGGAGAAGCCAAATGGAGTCGTGGTCAGATTTGCCGAAAGGAGGGCGGGGGAGGGCCTTATAACCATCCCGGAAGTTTTAATAGTAATGGTCGAAGATTTTAGCAGCGCGAGTACAACAGTTGATATGTTGATAGAACTTCGGCAGCCTAGTCCTCAAATTTGCTTTGTTAAAATCCCCGCAACAATAAATGCAGCCTCAGGATATGTGGTTTCCAGTTTGCATAGAGTCCAGTGAAGTTCTTTGAGGGCCGTCGTGGTATCGGCTTGAGGGGGGATATACATGGCCGTGACTATAACCCAGTGCTTCTCAATTATTTTCTGTTACGCCCCCCCTAGGAAGAAGTAAACATTTCGCGCCCCCCAACTCTCCGCCGCGACTGTAAATAGTATAATATGTCTATAAAATTGTTATATGTACACCTCTGCATAACATTGTATCCTTATTAACATTAAAGAAAATAAAAAAGAAAGAAATATAGATCAACTTACAACAAATAATAACTTTATTAACATTGTAGCAGAAAATACTTAAAGTGCATCAATTTGCCTGAAATTTAAAAAAAATGCAACCATTATTTAAACTGTAATTTTTTTTTGACCATTTGATACTGAAAAATAAATTTTAATATAATCAATAAATAATAATACATTCAAATTGATCAGCAACATTAACTCAGGAGCACAATATATGAAACACTTTGACCTATAAAACAAAAATGAATAAAACAATGTGCTGATTTTTTTTCTTTTTTTATCAAAATGAGGAAGTCAGGATTAATGGCTACAATGAGCACGTTTTGCAGTGCACAGCTTTTCGAAGCGGGGTTTGAAGCATGATACTGCAACTCTCAGCTCCTGCTCAATGTTTAGCTGGGACCTGTACTTGGTCTTCAGTGCAGCAACAGCAGAGAAGCCAGTCTCACAAAGAGAGGCAGTATCCACTCTTAGCCCTCTGCCCTAAGAGTGGATACTGCCTCTCTACACTCAGCCAGAATTCACTCAGTGTCTGTGATGTGAACCTCAGTCTCAATGTGGAGTCAGACGTGATATCAATGAACTGGTCCTCCTCTGCAGAGCTGAAACCAGTTGGAGCTGGTACATTGAAATGATCTCTCACCCAGTCATATTGGGAACTGTTTTCAGGGAAGTACTTTTTAAAGAATCCCATCAGTGATGAAATATGTTCCTTAATATATGGAATCACTGAGGTGGCATCATAGTCAGTAGTGTCAACAAATTCATGCAGGTTCTCGAATGAATCAGTATTTCCTTCATCAAGTCGCCTGCCCCACATTGCAAGCTTTCGAGTGAAAGAGCTGATCTTGAAGCTTTAGATTTAGTTCATTTAGCTTTCCAAATATGTCACTCAGGTAGGCCAGTTTTGCCAGGAAGTTCTCATCAATACATTTTTCTGCGAGGTCATACTTGTGCTCCTGCTCCGAAAACATTCTTATCTGCTCTCTGAGCTCAAAAACTCGGGACAAGACTTTTCCTCGTGACAGCCACCTTGCTTCACTGTGAAACAGCACAGCTTGATGTTCAGCTCCCATCTCCTCACAGATAGCAGAGAAGACTCTTGTTTTTAGTGGTCTGGTCTTTATGAAATTGACTACACCTACAATGTCAGTCATAACCTCACTTAATTCAGAGGAAAGGTGCCTTGATGCCAGTGCTTCTCTGTGTATAACACAGTGTGTCCACTCAGCATTAGGTGAGGCCTTCTTGATGAGTGCCCGAAGTCCTTTTCTCATCCCTGCCATGGTCTGTGCACCATCACTGCAAACACCAATGCAGTTCTCCCACTTTAGCCCATTCTCAGTCAGGATGCAGTCCAGCATTTTGAATAGCTCTTCAGCTGTGGCTCTGTCTCTGACATATTTACAAAAAAGTAGATCCTCACACAGGGAGTTTGTCATGTCAAAACGTACATAAACGATAAACAGTCTTTGTTGCTGTCAGTTGCTTCATCGAACTGTAAGGCAAAAAGTTTGTCTTTGAGTTTACCAGCTGTTCTTTAAGATCGTTATCAATGTCATCTATACGTCTGGCGACGGTGTCATTGGACAGAGGGATAGTTTTTATTTTTGCAGCACTTGCGTCATCCTGCATGACAGAGACCATGTCTAATGCTGCAGGCAGTATCAGCTCCTCTGCTATGGAGTGGGGTTTTCTGCACTGAGCCATTTGGTACGCCACCTTATATGATGCTAACAGTGCTCGCTGGTTTACTGAAGTAGCATTCACAAAGCGGGATGATTGTTGGCAATATTCGGCACGTTTTCGCTGAAAAAACTCAAGAGGCTTATCAGCGTGATTGGGGTGTAATGTCTTTAAGTGACGCCTTAATTTATTTGGCTTCATGCTGTCCGCTGCCAACATTTTTAGACACAGTAAACATACCGGTCTTTCCTTGTCTCCCACCGTAGTCACAGTGAAGCCAAGCGCTACATACGCTTCGTCATATTTCCTCGTCTTAGCTTTGGGAGACTTTGTCTCATTATCTCCGTCTCTCTCCGCCTTTCTTTTCATCCCTGTTGAATATGTTTCCATGGTGTCTCTTAAGGGTTTGTTATCTGCACTTCATATCTCCTGCTCTGTGCTGTGTGCTCTTGTTCGGTGCAAAAAAACCTACTCCCTGCGGCAAAAAAAGCATGTTCCCCGGGGTCACACACGCCCCCCCTGGCATCGCTCCGAGCCCCCAGGGGGGGCGCGCCCACTATTTGAGAAGGACTGCTATAACCGAAGAAAATTATCTTGGGAGATAATACGGTCGGTATTTGATTGTGAGATATTCTAGGTCGGGTGAACAGAAGGACTTGAGTTCCTGTATGTTACTACAATTACACCACAAGTCGTTAATCATGAAACACACAAGCCCTTCTGCTTCCCGGAGAGATATTTATTCCTGTCTGCGCAATGAACTGAGAACCCATCTTGCTGGACCGATTTCGACAGAATATCCCAAGAGAGCCATGTTTCCGTGAAACAGAGTATGTTACATGCCTTGATGTCTCTCTGGAAAGAAATCCTTGCCCGTAGTTCAGTCGACTTTGTTAACCAAAGATTGAACATTAGCGAGTAGAATACTTGGAAGCGGTGGGTGGTGTGCGCGCCTCCTAAGTCGGACCAGCAGGCCGCTCCGAGTGCCTCTCCTCCGCCGGGGATGTTTTGTGTCAGCCACTGGAATTAGTTCAGTTTCCCTGGGGAGAGCAAACAAAGGATCTGCTTCGGGAAAGTCGTATTCCTGGTCGTAATGCTGGTGAGTTACCGTCGCTCTGATATCCAATAGTTTTTCCCGGCTGTATGTAATGATGCAAAACACTTTCTGATTTAATAATGTAAAAAATGATACATAAAACAAAATACTGCAAAGTTTGCTAAGAGCTAGTCGCGAGGCCGCCATCTTCGTCGGCGCTGATAAGCGCCTAAATGGGAAGGCAGTGACTGTACAGTAACATGCTATACATTACATTTACATTTACGTCATTTAGCAGACGCTCTTATCCAGAGCGACTTACAAATTGGTGCATTCACCTTATAGCCAGTGGGATAACCACTTTACATTTTTTTTTTTTTTTTTTTTTGGGGGGGGGGGGGGGGGTAAGGGGGGTTAGAAGGATTACTTTATCCTATCCCAGGTGTTCCTTAAAGAGGTGGGGTTTCAAATGTCTCCTGAAGGTGGTGAGTGACTCCACTGTCCTGGCGTCGTGAAGGAGCTTGTTCCACCATTGGGGTGCCAGAGCAGCGAACAGTTTTGACTGGGCTGAGCGGGAACTATGCTTCAGCAGAGGTAGGGAGCCAGCAGGCCAGAGGTGGATGAACGCAATGCCCTCGTTTGGGTGTAGGGACTGATCAGAGCCTGAAGGTACGGAGGTGCCGTTCCCCTCACAGCTCCGTAGGCTAGCACCATGGTCTTGTAGCAGATGCGAGCTTCAACTGGAAGCCAGTGTAGTGTGCGGAGGAGCGGGGTGAGGTGAGAGAACTTGGGAAGGTTGAACACCAGACGGGCTGCGGCATGAGGTCAGAGCTCAGTGGCTGTACAGTAACATGCTATACATGAGGTCAGAGCTCAAGGTCTCTGTCTGGGTTTTGACTGACAGACGTTCTGAACTGGAGCACCTCGCTCAACAGGAAGTAGCCCCCATCCCTCCCGCTGATTGGGAAACTTTTGCAAATGTTTTGTTGTCCGAGTGAGGGAAAGGATCTAAATCAAAAGGACTGGATGTATTTTAAAAGATGAGACGTTGAGGATAATAATAAATACTGCTTTGAGGTCATGCAAGCAAGCCAAACACCCGTGAGTCCAAATGTGCACTTCACATTTCCCATAACATTAAGAACACCTGCTCTTTCAATGAGAGACTGACCAGGTGAATCCAGGTGAAAGCTATGATCCCTTATTGATGTCTCTTGTTAAATCCACTTCAATCAGTGTAGATGAAGGGGAGGAGACAGGTTAAAGAAGGATTTTTAAGCCTTGAGACAATTGAGACATGGGATTGTGTAATGTGTGCCATTCAGAGGGTGAATGGGCAAGACAATAGATGTGTGCCTTTGAACGCGGTAAGGTGGTAGGTGGTGCCAGACGCACCGGTTTTGTGTCAAGAACTGCAACGCTGCTGGGTTTTTCACGCTCAACAGTTACCCGTGTGTATCAAGAATGGTCCACCACCCAATGGACATCCAGCCAACTTGACACAACCGTGGGAAACATCGGAGTCAACATGGGCCAGCATCCCTGTAGCACCTTATAGCTGAAGAATCTTCTTTTGAATCATAAAAGTGCATTGAGATTACGTGGGAACTGCGCACACATCGGAGAGGTGTGTGGCCACATGGAGACACCCGTTCTTATTCAAACCCTTGTCATTTTTTTGGTTCGTACCCCACATTTTCCATGAATATTATGATCATGTTACTGACTGTATCCAGAGTATTTTCAGATTTTCGTTATCAACAAATATGGCGAAAAGTACAGTAAATGTAAAATGCACATAAAAATCAACAGTGTAATGTTTGTATACAGTCTTGTGTCAGATTAACTGTTTTGTCCTCACTATAAGTCTAACAATTTTCCCATATTCTCCAAACGGTTATATTTTGATTGCTACCATGGTTATGCATATGCTTTCCATATTTCTTCTGTAAGAAACATTTCAATTTAGCCCTATCCATATAGGTCAATTCCCAGGAGTGTAAGGGGTTTTCACCTCTGAACCCAGAGACTACTTCTATGATCAATAATATCCAGACTAAGGTTCATCAGTTGTCTGGTCACTGATGGACATGATGCAGCCCCCCCATAGCTATCAGTTGACTGGTCACTGATGGACATGATGCAGCCCCCCCATAGCTATCAGTTGACTGGTCACTGATGGACATGATGCAGCCCCCCATAGCTATCAGTTGACTGGTCACTGATGGACATGATGCAGCCCCCATAGCTATCAGTTGACTGGTCACTGATGGACATGATGCAGCCCCCCTAGCTATCAGTTGTCTGGTCACTGATGGACAGAAAGACGATATTGTGAACCTCCTATGTGGCTGTGCAACATCTGTGGTACACTAAATAGAAACTAGGATACCCTTTGGGGACGCTGTCGCTATCGAATAAGCCAGAAGGCTTAACTGGAAAATCTAACCTCTACCAAAATAAAAACGATGGTGGAGCCGCCAAAGTACTTCTGTGCAAGGGTTGTTTATTTACATAGTGATTCCGGAAAAAGAAAAACAGCACTGTCACCAAAAGTATACATTATGGGGACAGCTAATCAGTGCTGCGTCGTCAAAAGCTCCATCAAAAAAAGGAGGTAAGAAATAATGTGTGTAATGTGATGAACTGAGATCGCTAAGTTAACTTGTGTGTCCACCCACATTGCTAACGTAGTTGAAAACGGAGCAGGGAGGGGGGTGGTCAGTGTGTGTGTGTGGGCGTGTTAGCTTGCTAGATGCTGCCCACGGCCAGTGATGGACTTCTCCGTCACAGACGCAACAGGGTTCTACAAGACGAGACTAATGCAGAAAATGAAGTTGCATAATTAGCTCAAAGCATTCTTAGAAAACTGTTCAGATGCATTCTGATTTAATCTAATCTATGATCTCGCTCTCTCTATCTCTCCCTCTCCCTCTCCCTCTCTCTCTCTCTCCCTCCCTCTCCCTCTCCCTCTAATCTCCCTCTCCCTCTCCCTCTCCTCTCCCTCTCCCTCTCCTCTCCCCTCTCCCCCTCTCCCCCTCTCCCTCTCTCCCTCTCTCCCTCTCTCCCTCTCTCCCTCTCTCTCTCTCTCTCTCTCTCTCTCTCTCT
>NW_025536238.1:37500-40000 GCF_020615455.1 Coregonus clupeaformis
ATTGCGTTCATCCACCTCCTGGCCTGCTGGCTCCCCTTCCTCTGCGGAAGCATAGTTCCCGCTCAGCCCAGTCAAAACTGTTCGCTGCTCTGGCACCCCAATGGTGGAACAAGCTCCCTCACGACGCCAGGACAGCGGAGTCACTCACCACCTTCCGGAGACATTTGAAACCCCACCTCTTTAAGGAATACCTGGGATAGGATAAAGTAATCCTTCTACCCCCCAAAAAAAAAGAAAAAAAAGGGCACTTAACCCTAATTGCTCCTGTAAGTCGCTCTGGATAAGAGCGTCTGCTAAATGACTAAAATGTAAATGTAAATGTAAATGTTAAAAAGGTTTCAGAAAATTTTATTTTTCACTTTTCAGACTAGATTTTTCCTTACAAAATGTAACAACCCCTACAAAAATTTCCATTAATTAATATCCACATAATAATTCAAATTTCCTGTTTCTGCAGGATTCTTTTCCTGCTGTAGCAAACTGGCTCAAATTAAGATCCTACATCTGTATATGCAGAGGATGGCCTCCACATCTCGTCACTCATCTCCACCTGGGGCTGATTGGGTGTTCCTTCCTTCCATAATGTGTTTCTTTCTCTGCCTGGCATGAAATTACTTTAGATATTCAACTTTTATTAACACACACTGTTCTACCGCTGTGCTGTGCTGCTCACACACACACACACACACACACACACGCACACGCATGCACGCACGCACGCACATGCACACACACACACACACACACACACACACACACACACACACAAACACACACAAATGCACACACGCATGCGCATGCGCACACACACACACACGTGCACACCCTGCTGCTCTGCTCACTGCGTGTGTTTGATTAATCTAACCCTGTTTATTTCCAACCTCCTCATGGTCCACTCTGATGTCCTCCTGGAACCACCCCCACCCCCTGCACCATGTGTGTGTGTTTATTCCACAAAGGGGGAAAGGGAGAAGGAGTTCTGCTATTTTCAGAAAGGACTTGAAAACCCCCAGTGCCTTGATAAATGACTTGAAAACCCCCAGTGCCTTGATAAATGACTTGAAAACCCCCAGTGCCTTGATAAATGACTTCAAAACCCACAGTGTATTGATAAATGACTTGAAAACCCCCAGTGCCTTGATAAATGACTTCAAAACCCCCAGTGCCTTGATAAATGACTTCAAAACCCCAGTGCCTTGATAAATGACTTCAAAACCCCCAGTGCCTTGATAAATGACTTGAAACCCCCAGTGCCTTGATAAATGACTTCAAAACCCCCAGTGCCTTGATAAATGACTTCAAAACCCCCAGTGCCTTGATAAATGACTTCAAAACCCCCAGTGCCTTGATAAATAACTCAAAACCCCCAGTGCCTTGATAAATGACTTCAAAACCCCCAGTGCCTTGATAAATGACTTCAAAACCCCCAGTGCCTTGATAAATGACTTCAAAACCCCCAGTGCCTTGATAAATGACTTCAAAACCCCCAGTGTCTTGATAAATGACTTCAAAACCCCCAGTGCCTTGATAAAGGACTTCAAAACCCCCAGTGCCTTGATAAATGACTTCCAAAACCCCCAGTGCCTTGATAAATGACTTCAAAACCCCCAGTGCCTTGATAAAGGCTGGGTGCTGGGATGAATGTGAATGCTGAATGCTGAATGGTGAATGCTGAATGGTGAATACTGAATGGTGAATGGTGAATGCTGAATGCTGAATGCTGAATGGTGAATACTGAATGGTGAATGGTGAATGCTGAATGGTGAATGGTGAATGCTGAATGCTGAATGCTGAATGCTGAATGGTGAATGCTGAATGGTAAATACTGAATGGTGAATGGTGAATGGTGAATGCTGGATGCTAAATGCTAAATGCTGAATGCTGAATGGTGAATGCTGAATGCTGAATGCTGAATGCTGAATGCTGAATGGTAAATACTGAATGCTGAATGCTGAATGCTGAATGCTGAATGCTGAGGGCAGGGCAATAGTACTATAGGCTGTCTCAGTACACTGTCTGCCGTCTTTGTCAATGTGAAATACTGTATGTAGCAAAACCAAACGGAGAGAGGTCTACTCTGCCTTGTACCACTAACCTGACTCGTACTCTTCCAACCATAAGTGACCTGTATCCTACACCACACAGAGACATCAATTCACAGGAGTCTCTCATTCTCTTTACAATATACAATATATCTCTCACAGTCAGTCTGCTCTGAAACTATTCACCATTCCTCACAGAGACAGATTAACAGGAGTCTATAGGACAGATTAACAGGAGTCTATAGGACAGATTAACAGGAGTCTATAGGACAGATTAACAGGAGTCTATAGGACAGATTAACAGGGAGTCTATAGGACAGATTAACAGGAGTCTATAGAACAGATTAACAGGAGTCTATAGGACAGATTAACAGGAGTCTATAGAACAGATTAACAGGAGTCTATAGGACAGATTAACAGGAGTCTATGGAACAGATTAACAGGAGTCTATGGAACAG
>NW_025536238.1:45000-64879 GCF_020615455.1 Coregonus clupeaformis
AGCTCAATTTCAGTCTCATCTGACCAGAGTACCTTCTTCCATATGTTAGGAGAGTCTCCCACATGCCTTTGGGTGAACACCAAACGTGTTTGCTTATTTTTCTTCTTTAAGCAATGGCTTTTTTCTGGCCACTCTTCCATAAAGCCCAGCTCTGTGGAGTGTACAGCTTAAAGTGGTCCTATGGACAGATAATCAAATCTCCGCTGTGGAACTTTGCAGCTCCTTCAGGGTTATCTTTGGTCTCTTTGTTGCCTCTCTGATTAATGCCCTCCTTGCTTGGTCCCGTGAGTTTTGGTGGGCGGCCCTCTCTTGGCAGGTTTGTTGTGGTGCCATATTCTTTCCATGGATTTAATGGTGCTCTGTGGGATGTTCAAAGTTTAAGATATTTTTTTATAACCCAACCCTGATATGTACTTCTCCACAACTTTGTCCCTGACCTGTTTGGAGAGCTCTTTGGTCTTCATGGTGCCGCTTGCTTGGTGGTGCCCTTGCTTAGTGGTGTTGCAGACTCTGGGGCCTTTCAGAACAGGTGTATTTATACTGAGATCATGTAGATTGCACACAGGTGGACTTTATTTAACTAATTATGTGACTTCTGAAGGTAATTGGTTGCACCAGATCTTATTTAGGGGCTTCATAGCTAAGGGGGTGAATACATATGCACTTTACCACTTTTCCGTTATTTATTTTTTTCATTTCACTTCACCAATTTTGACTATTTTCTGTATGTCCATTACATGAAATCCAAATAAAAATCAATTTAAATGACAGGTTGTAATGCAACAAAATAGGAAAAACGCCAAGGGGGATGAATGATTTTGCATGGCACTGTATTTCCTGGGTGATTTCAATATTGACTGGCTTTCATCAAGCGACCCACTCAAGAAAAAGCTTCAAACTGTATCCAGAGCCTGCAACCTGGTTCAGGTTATCAGTCAACCTACCAGGGTAGTTACAAATAGTACAGGAATTAAATCATCAACATGTCTTGGTCACATCTTTACTAATATTGCAGAAATTTGCTTTAAAGCAGTATCCAAATCCATTGGATGTAGTGATCACAATATAGCCATATCTAGGAAAACCAAAGTTCCAAAGGCTGGGCCTAATATAGTGTATAAGAGGTCATACAATAGGTTTTGTAGTGATTCCTATGTTGTTGATGTAATGGGATCGAACCCCAGGCTGTAGCGACGCAGCAACACTGCGATGCAGTGCCTTAGAACGCTGCGCCACTCGGGAGGCCCGCACAGAGGGTGTTCTTTAATGGAAGCCTCTCCAACATAATCCAGGTAGAATCAGGAATTCCCCAGGGTAGCTGTCTAGGACCCTTACTTTTTTCAATCTTTACTAACGACATGCCACTGGCTTTGAGTAAAGTCAGTGTGTGTCTTTGTATGTGGATGACTCCAACACTATACACGTCAGCTAGTATAGCGACTGAAATTACTGCAACACTTAACAAAGAGCTGCAGTTAGTTTTCAGAATGGGTGGCAAGGAATAAGTTAGTCCTAAATATTCAAAAACTAAAATCATTGTATTTGGGACAAATCGTTCACTAAACCCTAAACCTCAACTACATCTCATAATGAATAATGTTGAAATTGAGCAAGTTGAGGTGACTAAACTGCTTGGAGTAACCCTGGAATGTAAATTGTCATGGTCAAAACATGTTGATACAACAGTAGCTAAGATAGAGAGAAGTTTGTCCATACTAATGCGTTGCTCTGCCTTCTTAACAACACTATCAAGAAGGCAGGTCCTGGAGGCTCTAGTTTTGTCGCACCTGGACTACTGTTCAGTCGTGTGGTCAGGTGCCAAAACACGGGACAATTGGCTCAGAACAGGGCAAGCACGGCTGGCACTTAAATGTACACGGAACGCTAACATTAATAATATGCATGTCAATCTCTCATGGCTCAAAGTGGAGGAGATATTGACTTCATCACTACTTGTTTTTGTAAGAAGTGTTGACAAGCTGACTGCACCGAGCTATCTGTTTATTCTGTCTCTACAGGAACCAGACAGAGAGAGAGGATCATTATTCTGTCTCTACAGGAACCAGACAGAGAGAGGATCATTATTCTGTCTCTACATGGACCAGACAGAGAGAGAGGATCATTATTCTGTCTCTACAGGAACCAGACAGAGAGAGGATCATTATTCTGTCTCTATAGGAACCAGACAGAGAGGATCATTATTCTGTCTCTACAGGAACCAGACAGAGAGAGGATCATTATTCTGTCTCTATAGGAACCAGACAGAGAGAGGATCATTATTCTGTCTCTAAAGAACCAGACAGAGTGGGGATCATTATTCTGTCTCTACAGGAACTCAGACAGAGAGAGGATCATTATTCTGTCTCTACAGGGAACCTGACAGAGAGAGGATCATTATTCTGTCTCTACAGGAACCTGACAGAGAGAGGATCATTATTCTGTCTCTACATGGACCAGACAGGAGAGAGAGAAACATTATTATGTCTATACAGGAACCAGACGAGAGAGGATCATTATTCTGTCTCTACAGGAACCAGACAGAGAGAGGATCATTATTCTGTCTCTACAGGAACCTGACAGAGAGAGGATCATTATTCTGTCTCTATAGAACCAGACAGAGAGAGGATCATTATTCTGTCTCTAAAGAACCAGACAGAGTGGGGATCGTTATTCTGTCTCTACAGGAACCAGACAGAGAGAGGATCATTATTCTGTCTCTACAGGAACCTGACAGATAGAGAGGATCATTATTCTGTCTCTACAGGAACCTGACAGAGAGAGGATCATTATTCTGTCTCTACATGGACCAGACAGAGAGAGAGAAACATGATTATGTCTATACAGGAACCAGATAGAGAGAGGATCATTATTCTGTCTTTACAGGAACCAGACAGAGAGGATCATTATTCTGTCTATACAGGATCCAGACAGAGAGAGAGGCTCATTATTATGTCTATACACTCTTCCTCCTCCACTTCCTCTTCCTTAAGCATAATGTTAGGTATAATGAGAGAGAGAGAGAGAGAGAGAGAGAGAGAGAGAGAGAGAGAGAGAGAGAGAGAGAGAGAGAGAGAGAGAGAGAGAGAGAGAGAGGTGAAGGACCCTTTGTGTTGCCACCCACCTTTTCCCCCTCCCTCCCTCCCATCCTTTCTTCCTTCCTCCTTCCTTCCTTCCTTCCTTCCATCCCTGAAAAAAGAAAAGCAAACATGCATAAAGTATCTGAAAAGCCTAAATGCAATATGTTCCCTATGACACCATTGTCTTTTCCCTCCCTGCCAGCTCCTGATTGTCCCAGCGCTGCTCTCTCTCTCTCTCTCTCTCTCTCTCTCTCTCTCTCTCGCTCTCTCTCTCTCTCTCTCTCTGTGTTGTGTGTGTAATGTTGACAGAGAGTACATGAGATGACTGCTAAGTAAACATGTAGACATGCAGAGAAAGCAGATTAACAAAAAGGCTGTTAGCGCGGTCAGTGAGCAGAAAGCAGCCCATCGCCAACAACTGGCTGGCTGGCTGCGATGTTGTTGTAGAAACACAGCCTGTATGGAGGACATTTCTTATCTCCGGGCATTGTTAGGAAATTATTATTTTATGTCCCTCCACATTCTTTAATAATATACTTGCTCAAGCTGAATGGCATTTTGTATAATATGAATGTTTTATCAGACCCAATTCATATGAGAAGGCGAGGAGGGAGAGATATAAAAGTGAAATTATTTTAGTTTTTTTCGTCTCTGTCCTCTAGTTCTCTCAGGGGAACTTACCTCTGTCCCAGTTATCGCTCGGTGCATCTATATTGTAAATGAAATAACAACGGTACAGCATTAGGATGCAAATGAAAGACCATCCAAACACTGATGGACTGAGCCAGAGTCCCAAATGACACCCTATTCTCTATAAAGTGCACTACCAGGGTTCTGGTCAGAAGTAGTGGGGGGGGGCTGAGCAGTAATATACTCTCTGAATGTCTGCCATGTATCTAAAATGGCTGTTCAGTCTTACTGTGTCTCTGTGAGGACTAATGACCAGAGCAGAGCCGGCTGAGACAGAGACCATGCTAACATCATCACCATCACCTGGCAACACACAACCATCTCTATGTCTGGCCTGGTGGAAATGTAATAGGTGATAACTCTATCAAAGATTGGATGCTTGAATTAGAAAAGTAGGGTTGAAAAAAGGCAATAAAGGGCAAAAGACCTGAAAAATGCAAGAAACGGAAAAGGGGAAATGAAATGAAACCAGACAAAACTAAAGGTGAAGCGAAGCAAGGAAAGGGAAAAAGGAGAAGAGAAGAGAGGAGAGGAGAGGAGAGGGAGAGGAGGGCGGAGCGGAGAGGGAGAGGAGAGGAGAGGAGAGGAGAGGAGAGGAGAGGGAGAGGGAGGGAGAGAGGAGAGGAGAGGAAAGGAGATGAAAGGAGATGAAAGGAGAGTAGAGGAGAGGAAATGAGAGGTGAGGGAGAGGAGAAAGGAGAGGAGAGGAAAGTAGCCTGCCTTCATTGACATGCTCAGCAGGGTGCCTCTCTCTCTAAATTCAATTCAATTTAAGGGGATTTATTGGCATGGGAAACGTATGTTAACATTGCCAAAGCAGGTGAAGTAGATAATAAACAAAAGTGAAATAAACAATAAAATATTAACAGTAAACATTACACTCAGAAGTTCCAAAAGAATAAAGACATTTCAAATGTCATGTTATGTATACATACAGTGCTGTAACAATGTGCAAATAGTTAAAGTACAAATGGGAAAATAAATAAACATAAATATGGGTTGTATTTACAATGGTGTTTGTTCTTCACTGGTTGTCCTTTTCTTGTGGTAACAGATCACAAATCTTGCTGCTGTGATGGCACACTGTGGTTTTTCACCCAGTAGATATGGGAGTTTATCAAAATTGGGTTTGTTTTCAAATTATTGGTGGGTCTGTGTAATCTGAGGGAAATATGTTTCTCTAATATGGTCATACATTTGGCATGAAGTTATGAAGTGCAGCTCAGTTTCAGAGTTCAAGTCACAGACACATCTCAACATCAACTGTTCAGGAGGGGACTGTGTGAATCAGGCCTTCATGGTCAAATTGCTGCAAAGAAACCACTACTAAAGGACACCAATAAGAAGATGAGACCTGCTTGGGCCAAGAAACACAAGCAATGGACATTAGACCGGTGGAAATTTGTCCTTTGGTCTGGAGTCCAAATTTGAGAGATTTTTGGTTCCAACTGCCGTGTCTTTGTAGAGACACGGTGTGGGTGAACCGGATGATCTCCGCATTTCCCACCGTCAAGGCACACTCAACCAGCATGGCTACCACAGCATTCTGCAGCGATACGCCATCCCATCTGGTTTGGGCTTAGTGGGACTATCATTTTGTTTTTCAACAGGACAATGACCCAACACACCTCCAGGCTGTGTAAGGGCTATTTTACAAAGAAGGAGAGTGATGGAGTGCTGCATCAGATGACCTGGTCTCCACAATCCCCCGACCTCAACCCAATTGAGATGGTTTGGGGTGAGTTGGATGGCAGAGTGAAGGAAAAACAGCCAACAAGTGCTCAGCATATGTGGGAACTCCGTCAAGACTGTTGGGAAAGCATTCCAGGTGAAGCTGGTTGAGAGAATGCCAAGAGTGTGCAAAGATGTCATCAAGGCAAAGGATGGCTATTTGAAGAATCTCAATTATAAAATATATTTTGATTTGTTTAACACTTTTTGGTTACTACATGATTCCATATGTGTTATTTCATAGTTTTGATGTCTTCACTATTATTCTACAATGTAGAAAATAGTAAAAAAATTAAGAAAAACCCTTGAATGAGTAGGTGTGTCCAAACTTCTGACTGGTACTGTATTGATTAGTTTAGTTGTTTTAAGTTATCATGTATCACTAAGCGAATAGGGGTGGTGGGATCATTGAGGTTGTTTTTTCTCAAGGGCGCAACCAGAGGGTGGGGGCTGGTTGCAATGGCCACTCGCGGAGGTTTGGTGTTTGAAAAACTTAGTCGGGCGGCATGGACTAAAGATTCCTGCTGCGGCCGGGTGTTCAGTGGAAGAATGTAGCTTAGCAGTGGGTGCTATCATTGGGTATGATAGCATAAAATCAGCCTCAAGGATGAATAGCGCTGTAGTGATATTCTTAGATTCCATTGAAAAGGTGAATACGATAGTTGAGAGGGGACGTCAGTATTTCCTCTTATGAATCCGGCGAAGAAAGTTATACTTTCTAATGTGCCACCATTTGTTAGAGATGAAGTGTTGGAGCGAGAGTTATCTCGTCATGGTCAACTTGTATCTACAATAAAGAAGGTTATTTTTGGATGCAAATCTCCTTTGCTGAAACATGTCGTGGTCTCATAGGAGACAAGTGCATATGATTTTAAAGAAGGACACGACTAACTGAATTTAGCGTTTCAGTTTTAAGATTGATGGATTTGATTATGTCTTCTACGCTTCTACTGAATCAATGAAATGCTTTGGCTGTGGAAGAGAGGGACATTTGGTATGTTATTGTCCCAGAACGAGCGTGCAGAGTCTGGTAGCAGCTCTAGTGCTGGTGCAGCTAATGCACCACCGTGAAGGGATGAACATGCTAAGGGTTCAGGGGAAGGGAGAAGGTGGGCAGATGTGGTTGGAAAAGTAGGAAAGGAAAGCAGTGTGGCTACAGGGGGGCAATTGTGGTAGATCAGAACAAAGACGCAGGGAAACAGTCGGTGAGATTGCGACTGCGGTCGCTGAGGTGGTGCTGAAAAATGAAATTGGAGGTCAAGAGGAGATTGAAATAATGGAAAAGGAAGCAGCTGTTTTCAAAGTACCGAGGAGTAAGAGGAAGAATTTAAGGGGTGGTGAAGGGTCTAATTCTAAGAGGAAGGTAGAGATTGATAAATCAGTTGAGGATAAACAGGTTGTAGAGATGGTGGAGTTTTCTTCTGGGGAGGATAGCAGAGTGAGTCATCTGACGTGTCACAACAAAATAGCAGAGAGAAATCGGGTGGAAGGGAGGTATGGGATTGAGAAGGTACGTCAATTTCTTAATTTGACAAAAGGAAGAATCATATGCAGGATTATAATGTAACAGATTTTTTTCCTGAAAGTGAATTGTTTATTGAATCAGCAAAGTTTCTGATGTCAACTCATTCAACAATTCTAGATGAAGTTGCGTGGAAAAAGGAATAGGGGGCGAAATATACTTCTCCCATGGGCTAAGAAACTCAAAAGGGTTGATAATATTAATTAACAGTAATTTCGATCCGAATGTGCAAATTGTCCAAACAGATACGCAAGGTAGATGGATTATTTTAAATACAGTGGGGGAAAAAAAGTATTTAGTCAGCCACCAATTGTGCAAGTTCTCCCACTTAAAAAAGATGAGAGAGGCCTGTAATTTTCATCATAGGTACACGTCAACTATGACAGACAAAATGAGAAAAAAATCCAGAACATCACATTGTAGGATTTTTTTATGAATTTATTTGCAAATTATGGTGAAAAATAAGTATTTGGTCAATAACAAAAGTTTCTCAATACTTTGTTATATACCCTTTGTTGGCAATGACACAGGTCAAACGTTTTCTGTAAGTCTTCACAAGGTTTTCACACACTGTTGCTGGTATTTTGGCCCATTCCTCCATGCAGATCTCCTCTAGAGCAGTGATGTTTTGGGGCTGTCGCTGAGCAACACGGACTTTCAACTCCCTCCAAAGATTTTCTATGGGGTTGAGATCTGGAGACTGGCTAGGCCACTCCAGGACCTTGAAATGCTTCTTACGAAGCCACTCCTTCGTTGCCCGGGCGGTGTGTTTGGGATCATTGTCATGCTGAAAGACCCAGCCATGTTTAATCTTCAATGCCCTTGCTGATGGAAGGAGGTTTTCACTCAAAATCTCACGATCACATGGCCCCATTCATTCTCTCCTTTGCACGGATCAGTCGTCCTGGTCCCTTTGCAGAAAAAACAGCCCCCAAAGCATGATGTTTCCACCCCCATGCTTCACAGTAGGTATGGTGTTCTTTGGATGCAACTCAGCATTCTTTGTCCTCCAAACACGACGAGTTGAGTTTTTACCAAAAAGTTCTATTTTGGTTTCATCTGACCATATGACATTCTCCCAATCCTCTTCTGGATCATCCAAATGCACTCTAGCAAACTTCAGATGGGCCTGGACATGTACTGGCTTAAGCAGGGGGGACACGTCTGGCACTGCAGGATTTGAGTCCCTGGCGGCGTAGTGTGTTACTGATGGTAGGCTTTGTTACTTTGGTCCCAGCTCTCTGCAGGTCATTCACTAGGTCCCCCGTGTGGTTCTGGGATTTTTGCTCACCATTCTTGTGATCATTTTGACCCCACGGGGTGAGATCTTGCGTGGAGCCCCAGATCGAGGGAGATTATCAGTGGTCTTGTATGTCTTCCATTTCCTAATAATTGCTCCCACAGTTGATTTTTTTCAAACCAAGCTGCTTACCTATTGCAGATTCAGTCTTCCCAGCCTGGTGCAGGTCTACAATTTTGTTTCTGGTGTCCTTTGACAGCTCTTTGGTCTTGGCCATAGTGGAGTTTGGAGTGTGACTGTTTGAGGTTGTGGACAGGTGTCTTTTATACTGATAACAAGTTCAAACAGGTGCCATTAATACAGGTAACGAGTGGAGGACAGAGGAGCCTCTTAAAGAAGAAGTTACAGGTCTGTGAGAGCCAGAAATCTTGCTTGTTTGTAGGTGACCAAATACTTATTTTCCACCATAATCTGCAAATAAATTCATAAAAAATCCTACAATGTGATTTTCTGGAGAATAAAAATCTCAATTTGTCTGTCATAGTTGACGTGTACCTATGATGAAAATTACAGGCCTCTCTCATCTTTTTAAGTGGGAGAACTTGCACAATTGGTGGCTGACTAAATACTTTTTTTCCCCACTGTATGTGCCAGTGGTGGCAGTTGAGAGGGTATGTTTTTTAGAGACATTATCAAATACCATTGAGAAATGTAATACTGATGATTATTTATTTATTGCTGGGGATTTTAACTGCACAGTCAGTGATTTAGATAGAAATCACAAAGAACCTCATAAAACCCCTGATATTAGGCGGAGTCAACATGGAGGCACGAGACAGTACACCTGGGCCCATGTGAGAGAGAACACCATCTCTCTGGCCAGGTTAGATAGGTTTTTATTGTTTTGAGCATCAATCTCAGGTCTGTAAATCAAGTGTGCTGATTCAGCTGTTGGACAGGAGCTCACTAGCCCAGTGAAATTAGAAAGAGGGCAGTAGAGTTCTATGCTGAGCTCTACAAGTGTGAGTACAAAGAGGATAAAACAGTGACACAGCAGTTCCTTGATGGGCTCCCACAGGTGGCTGCAGAAACTCAGGTTGAGCTAGAGCAACCATTGTCTTTGCAGGAGCTATATACACTGCATTAAAAGGCATGGAAAATGGAAGGGAACCAGGCATTGATGGGCTTCCCGTTGACTTTTTAAAGTATTTTTGGGCTATGTTGGGAGAGGATTGGCTAGCAGTAGTTAACGATAGTTTGACCGGAGGGTTACTACCAATAAGCTGCAGGAGGGCTGTCCTCACCCTACTGCCCAAAAAGGGGTGACCCTAGGGGAGGTGAAGAACTGAGGCCGGTGGCTTTATTGTGCACTGATTATAAGATCCTGTCCAAAGGCTTTGTCCAACAGGCTGAGGGAGGTGATGGGGCAAATCATACGGACCAGTCCTACTGTGTTCCCGGCAGGCAGATAGGGGATAACATTTCTCTGATTAGGGATTTTTGGACGTCTCTAGGGTTATTGGGTTGGATGCTGGTCTAATTTCAATTGATCAGGAAAAGGCATTTGACCGAGTTGAACATCAATACTTATGGCACACTTTTGAGGCGTTTGGTTTCAGCTCTGGTTTTATTGCCATGATCAGGGTGACATTGAAAGTGTATTGAAAAGTTAACGGTGGCTTGAGTGCTCCTTTTTAAAGTGTGTAGAGGTATTAGGCAGGGATGCTCTTTGTCAGGAATGTTATATGCCATTGCTATAGAGCCACTACTAAGTAGCATTAGAAGTCACATTGAAGGGGTGTAGCTTTCAGAGGATATTCCTCCCATTGGTCTCTCAGCCTATGCTGATGATGTAGTTATTTTAGTGAAAAATCAAGCAGAGGTGGACAGTTTGAGTCTCATGGTTGATCGGTTTAGGGGAATATCCTCTGCAAAGGTAAATTGGGAAAGAACGTTGTGCTTTACAGATTGGAGAA
Organism: Coregonus clupeaformis; assembly: GCF_020615455.1. Taxonomy (NCBI): domain Eukaryota; kingdom Metazoa; phylum Chordata; class Actinopteri; order Salmoniformes; family Salmonidae; genus Coregonus; species Coregonus clupeaformis. The sequence goes on from NW_025536238.1 coordinate 55,237, forward strand.
TGGTCTGGAGGGATCATGGCTTTGCCAGGGGGGGCTGAAATTGTATAAGGGAGGTTTTAAGTATCTTGGAGTGTACCTAGGAGATGAGGGGACTATGGAAAGAAAATTGGAATGGGGTGGTTGAAATGGTGGAAGGGAGGATGAGGAGATGGCGTTGGTTGTTATCTCGTATGTCATATAGGGGGCACACTATTATAGTTAACAATGTGGTTGCCTCTGCACTGTGGCATCGGTTGTCATGTTTAGAGCCACCATCTGGCCTTCTGGCTAAGATACAGGCGATTATTGTAGATTTATTTTGGGATAAATATCATTGGGTTCCACAAAGTGTTTTGTATTTGTCAAAAGAGTGGGGTAGACAAGGTCTTGTACATCTTGCTAGTAGGGCTGCTGCTTTCTGGTTTCAGTTTATTCAAAGGTTGCTTTATGGACCAGAAAATGTGGTTTGGAGAGGGGTGGCAGGTCTTGTATTACAGCAGGTTGGGGGATTAGGTTTAAAGAAGGCTTTATATTTGGTTGATAGTAGCCAGATTTCTAGGGAGGGAGTACCTCCGTTTTACAGAGGCCTTCTTAGGGTTTGGAGCATAATGAAGGCGTCCAGACGCACGCCAGTGCATTGGCTGCTGGAGGAACCTCTGGTGTATGGGGCAAGATGGGATTGTACAACTGCAGCTGTTCCACATTTCTCCAAGATTCTGGTGAAGGGCAAAACCATCACCCTAAAACAGTTAATGGCCATGGCTGGGACCGCCTTAATGGATGGAGGACGGGTGGCTGAACCATTTGGGGGTGAGGTCGGAAAGGATTGTCAGACAACTGCTGGGAAGCTGCAGGAAGGTTATGTCAGCAGAAGAGTGGGTTATGCTTAATAGTCACAAGAAGAAGGTACAAGATGAAAACGTCCCATTTCCAAGACTAGGGATTACACCCAATATCCCAGAGTCAGAAAGAAAGGCGTTATTACAGGATTTGAGAGGGTTGGAAGAGGTGGGTTTGGATGAGGTGAATGGGAAATACTTATATAGGGGGTGTGTCAAGGTTTTGAATAAAGATACATTGAAAAATAGAAAAGACACTCCATGGAGGGTAAAATTGGGCATTGATGACAAGGTAAAGCCAGCATGGAGAGCACTGTACAAGCCACCGTTACAAAAGGGTACTGGTGATATGCAATGGAGGGTTTTGCATGGCATCATTGTAGTTAATGCTTTTGTATCTGTTAATAACTCAGATGTTGGAGATGGATGTCCTTTTTGTAATATAAGAGAAACCATTTTTCACTGTTTTATGGAGTCTTTGTTTACAGCTGTAGGGGAGATTTTCAATAACACTGTTTTTATTTTAGGGTTTCAATATAGTAAGCAACAGAAAAGACAGTTACATTTTATTTTGGGACAAGCTAAGATGTCAATTTTTCTGAGTAGGAAACATAAAATAGACTTGGGATATGGGCAGGATGTAAGATGTGTTTTTAAAGGATTAGTCAAAGCAAGAATAAAAGTGGATTTTGAGTTCTTCTCAGCTATAAAAAGATCTCCCATTGTTTGAGGAGAAGTGGGTTTACGAAGGAGCGGTTTGTTTTGTGGAGGAGGGGAAACTATTTTTGTAGTGAATAGATGAATCTATAGTGAAAATAAGAATCTATAATGAATAGATGAATCTATAATGAATAGATGAATCTATAGTGAATAGATTAATCTATAGTGTGAATTGATGAATCTATAGTGAATAGATGAATCTATAATGAATAGATGAATCTATAGTGAATAGATGAATCTATAGTGAATAGATGAATCAATAGTGAATAGATGAATCTATAGTGAATAGATGAATCTATAATGACTAGATTAATCTATAGTGAATAGATGAATATATAATGAATAGATGAATCTATAGTGAATAGATTAATCTATAATGAATAGATGAATCTATAATGAATAGATGAATATATAATGAATATATGAATCTATAGTGAATAGATGAATCTATAGTGAATAGATGAATCTATAGTGAATAGATGAATCTATAATGAATAGATGAATCTATAATGAATAGATGAAACTATAATGAATAGATGAATCCATAGTGGATAGATGAATCTATAATGACTAGATGAATCTATAATGAATAGATGAAACTATAATGAATAGATGAATCCATAGTGAATAGATGAATCTATAATGACTAGATGAATCTATAATGAATAGATGAAACTATAATGAATAGATGAATCCATAGTGAATAGATGAATCTATAGTGAATAGATGAATCCATAGTGAATAGATGAATCTATAGTGAATAGATGAATCTATAATGACTAGATGAATATATACTGAATAGATGAATCTATAATGAATAGATGAATCTATAGCAAATAGATGAATGAAAATAGATTGCGTTATGTTCTGTCACAAAAACGGTAACTATAGGTTTTTTAGATAATGCAGTACCTTCACATTTGCATATTGAATTTTGACTTACCTTTTATATATTGTTAATATCAACATATTTAGTGGCACCTTAGTGACACATTTCAGCATAAATTCATGAAGACACACACTACCAGTCCACTAAATAAACTGATCTAATAAACTGATCTACATGCAAGGGATCCTCACTTAAAGCTAGGGGGAATATTACAAACAGCAAATGGAGAGGTAGACAGATGCATCATCATTCAGAGAAATGGATGAAACATTATCCGTAATGAAAGATGATATATGCTTTCAGATTGCTGTTGAACCGAATGACTCTACCCGAAATTGTGTTACCCAGGCGACCACGGTTGTTTCCCAAATGGCAGCCTAATCCTTATGAGCTCTGGTCTGAAGTAGTGCACTATATAGTGAATACAGTGCCATTTGGGACGCACCCAGAAATCACATTTTCAATTGAACTGACGGCTGTTTACCAATGGATTAAATTAGGCAATTCAGTGGCACAAGCAGTTATTCCCAACAAGTTAATATTTGCTCTGAAAACATAACCCATTTTTTTCTCAGGCATACAACATTTGTAAATGTGGAGGGTTAATATATTTAATCAACATGTTGGCAAAACTTATTCTGAATATTGTTCAAATGATACGGGAATATTGTTCTGAGTGCTCATAAAGTCAGCCAAACATAAACTTCAATACTTTGCTGAACGCTCAACTGCGTCTCTCTCTCTCTCTCTCTCTCTCTCTCTCTCTCTCTCTCTCTCTCTCTCTCTCTCTCTCTCTCTCTCTCTCTCTCTCTCTCTCTCTCTCTCTCTCTCTCCCTCTCTCAACAAATACAACACAACTGAAGTAGAATGCAGTTATATTTGTATCAGGCTCATTGTTAAGAATTCATAATAGAAATGCCAAAAAACATGTTCTACATATTATGGCTCAGAGACTTTCACTGATGGAGCGATCTCCATAGCAACCCCGTTGTCCTAGTCGAATCTTTAATGAAAAGGTAATGAGAGAAACATAACATCCCCAACTTCATTACAGCAGAAAAGATTCAGATCAGGGGAGGCAGGCTGGCTGGCATTTGGCTGGAGCAGAGCAGGAGCTAGAGGAGCTGGAGGAGATGGAGGAGATGGAGGAGCTAGAGGAGCTGGAGGAGATGGAGGAGATGGAGGAGATGGAGGAGATGGAGGAGATGGAGGAGATGGAGGAGATGGAGGAGATAGAGGAGACAGAGGGGATAGAGGAGATGGAGGAGATGGAGGAGATGGAGGAGATGGAGGAGATGGAGGAGCTGGAGGAGATAGAGGAGATGGAGGAGATGGAGGAGATAGAGGAGACAGAGGGGATGGAGGAGATGGAGGAGATGGAGGGGATAGAGGAGATAGAGGAGACAGAGGGGATAGAGGAGACAGAGGAACTGGAGGAGATGGATGAGATGGAGGAGCTGGAGGAGATAGAGGAGATGGAGGAGCTAGAGGAACTGGAGGAGATGGAGGAGCTGGAGGAGATGGAGGAGCTGGAGGAGATGGAGGAGCTGGAGGAGATGGAGGAGCTGGAGGAGATGGAGGAGCTGGAGGAGATGGAGGGGATAGAGGAGATGGAGGAGCTGGAGGAGATGGAGGAGCTGGAGGAGATAGAGGAGACAGAGGGGATAGGAGGGAGACAGAGGAACTGGGAGGAGATGGAGGAGATGGAGGAGCTGGAGGAGATAGAGGAGATGGAGGAGCTAGAGGAGCTGGAGGAGATGGAGGAGCTGGAGGAGATGGAGGAGCTGGAGGAGATGGAGGAGCTGGAGGAGATGGAGGAGCTGGAGGAGATGGAGGAGCTGGAGGAGATGGAGGGGATAGAGGAGATGGAGGAGCTGGAGGAGATGGAGGAGCTGGAGGAGATAGAGGAGATAGAGGGGATAGAGGAGATGGAGGAGCTGGAGGAGATGGAGGAGCTGGAGGAGATGGAGGAGATAGAGGAGCTGGAGGAGATGGAGGAGATAGAGGAGCTGGAGGAGATAGAGGAGCTGGAGGAGCTGGAGGAGCTGGTGGAGATGGAGGGGATGGAGGAGCTGGAGGAGATGGAGGAGCTGGAGGAGCTGGAGGAGCTGGAGGAGATAGAGGAGATGGAGGAGGCAGAGGGGATAGAGGAGCTGGAGGAGCTGGAGGAGCTGGAGGAGATAGAGGAGATGGAGGAGGCAGATGGGATAGAGGAGATGGAGGAGGCAGAGGGGATAGAGGAGCTGGAGGAGCTGGAGGAGATGGAGGAGCTGGAGGAGCTGGAGGAGATAGAGGAGATGGAGGAGGCAGAGGGGATAGAGGAGATGGAGGAGCTGGAGGAGCTGGAGGAGCTGGAGGAGATGGAGGAGATGGAGGAGCTGGAGGAGATAGAGGAGCTGGAGGAGATAGAGGAGATGGAGGAGATGGAGGAGATGGAGGGGATGGAGGAGATAGAGGAGCTGGAGGAGATGGAGGAGATGGATCCATCCAGATGTATCCAGAGTGGGCAGGTCTACAGAGATGTATCCAGAGTGGGCAGGTCTACAGAGATGTATCCAGAGTGGGCAGGTCTACAGAGATGTATTCAGAGTGGACAGGTCTACAGAGATGTATTCAGAGTGGGCAGGTCTACAGAGATGTATCCAGAGTGGGCAGGTCTACAGAGATGTATCCAGAGTGGACGGGTCTACAGAGATGTATCCAGAGTGGACAGGTCTACAGAGATGTATCCAGAGTGGGCAGGTCTTTTTATTTTATTTTTATTTTACCTTTATTTAACTAGGCAAGTCAGTTAAGAACAAATTCTCATTTACAATGACGGCCTACACCGGCCAAACCCGGACGACGCTGGGCCAATTGTGCGCCGCCCTATGGGACTCCCAATCACGTCCGGTTGTGATACAGCCTGGAATTGAACCAGGGGGTCTGTAGTGACACCTCAAGCACTGAGATGCAGTGCCTTGAGACCGCTGCGCCACTCGGGTCTACAGAGTTTAAGAAAAAAAGGTAAACAAATTCGACCTCCAAGACAGTTCCACTGCTTTTTTAATTATTCCCCTCTAATCAGGGACTGGTTTAGACCAAGGACACCAGGTGGGTGCAATGAATTATGAGGTAGAACAGAAAACCAGCAGTACTCCAGACCTCTAGGGTAGGATTTAAATACCCCTGGACTAGAGGACCAGACAAGGACCATATCAACCATCAGTTATAATCTACATTAAGATGTATTATCTATTAGGACCATATCAACCATCAGTTTTAAATCTACATTAAGCTGTATTATCTATTAGCAGCATATCAACCATCAGATTTAAATCTACATTAAGCTGTATTATCTACTGGGACCATATCAGCCATCCGTTTTAAATCTACATTAAGCTGTATTATCTACTAGGACCATATCAACCATCAGTTTTAAATCTACATTAAGCTGTATTATCTATTAGGACCATATCAACCATCAGTTTTAAATCTACATTAAGCTGTATTATCTATTAGCAGCATATCAACCATCAGATTTAAATCTACATTAAGCTGTATTATCTATTAGGACCATATCAACCATCAGTTTTAAATCTACATTAAGCTGTATTATCTATTAGGACCATATCAACCATCAGATTTACTAAGCTAACATATGGAATTGTTTTAAGAAGGTCATACCATGGATCATTTGATTTGGAATTTTAGGATCCCCTGTAGGTATCCCCCCAAAAAATACGTAAAAAATGTTTAGATAAAATATTGAATTTCGCCTTTTCTACTATAGCCCATAAAAACGCATTGAATAATACCTTCATAAATGGCAAAACAGATGGTCAAAAATGTAATCATAAGGAATAAGGTCTAGGAGATATAAGAAAACTCATTTGTTTTTTTGTTTTAAATAGCTCTGTCACTTCCCACCACAGCCCACGCAAGAACACAGATATATCTAGTTTAAACTGACAGATTTTTTATGGGAATTTTTTCATTATGTTAATTAGATTGACACGGGTGCGTCAATAGACTCTTAAGAATTAACATTTCATTTTAGATCTGTTTGTTTTTTATAAAATTCAAAATATGTGTTACAATCAATTATTTAAACCTGTAAAGCTTACAGTGCATAGCCGACGTCTGGATTAAAGATACATCTGTTCCATGGTGTTCTGATTCTGATCAGAATCAGAATCATACGTAAAAATGTATGCGCACATGACTGTAAGTCGCTTTGGATAAAAGCGTCTGCTAAATGGCATATTATTATTATTATTATTATTATTATCTTTCCTAAAACACGTTATATTCTTTCCTCTCAGATGTCACAAAGTTAAACAATAATCAAACCAGTTCTGCTACGTTGTAGAATTAAAGACATATGCCTTAGCTTCCTTAACTAAAGGAATCCTATGTTAGCTCTCTCCTCAGCCTCAGCCCCACTACATACATGGCCAGAAGTATGTGGACACCCCTTCAAATTAGTGGATTAGGCTATTTCAGCAGGTGTCTTAAATCGAGCACACAGCCATGCAATCTCCATAGACAAACGTCGTCAGTAAAATGGCCTTTGGAATGAGATGTTCGACGAGCAGGTGTCCACATACTTTTGGCCATATAGTGTATTTGACAGAGGAGGATATTACATACATGATTAGGGTAAAAAGTTGAATTTCAAATGATCAAATCCCTTTAGAGACTGGCTCTTACATTTTCTACTCAGGGTGGGAGAAGGATCTTAGCTTTTTTTTTACACAACCAGGAATTCTACTTTCATGTTGTTTGTTTAATTGGACGTGTCCTCTGGTCGCCCTGGAGAAAACCAGACGTGGGCCTCTACAGACTATCAGGAACATTTCAACTATCTACTAACCTGGACCCTAACCCTAACCCCTTACCCTTTAACCTTTAACCTTAACCCCTTACCCTTTAACCTTAACCCTTACCCTAGCCTTTAACCTTAACCCTTACCCTAGCCTTTAACCTTAACCCTTACCCTAGCCTTTAACCTTAACCCTTACCCTAGCCTTTAACCTTAACCCTTACCCTAGCCTTTAACCTTAACCCTTACCCTAGCCTTTAACCTTAACCCTTACCCTAGCCTTCAACCCTTAACCCTTACCTTAGCCTTTAACCTTAACCCTTACCCTAGCCTTTAACCTTAACCCTTACCCTAGCCTTTAACCTTAACCCTTACCCTTTAACCTTAACCCTTACCGTAACCCTAGCCCTTAACCTAACCCTTACCCTAGCCTTTAACCTTAACCCTTACCCTAGCCTTTAACCTTAACCCTTACCCTAGCCTTTAACCTTAACCCTTACCCTAGCCTTTAACCTTAACCCTTACCCTAGCCTTTAACCTTAACCCTTACCCTAGCCTTTAACCTTAACCCTTACCCTACCCTTTAACCTTAACCCTTACCCTAGCCTTTAACCCTAACCCTTACCCTGGCCTTTAACCTTAACCCTTACCGTAACCTTAGCAAGCAGTTGTTTATCAACAGATAGTTTGTTGATGGTATATCCAAATAAAGTGATACTGAAAGCACTTCTCTCACTGAAAGACACTGGATAATAATTATCTCTCTCTCTCTCTCTCTCTCTCTCTCTCTCTCTCTCTCTCTCTCTCTCTCTCTCTCTCTCTCTCTCTCTCTCTCTCTCTCTCTCTCTCTCTCTCTCTCTCTCTCTCTCTCTCTCTCTCTACCTCTCTCGACCTCTCTCGACCTCTCTACCTCTCGACCTCTCTCTCTACCTCTCTCTCTACCTCTCTCTCTCTTAATTCAATTTCAATTCAATTTAAGGGCTTTATTAGCATGGGAAACGTATGTTAACATTGCCAAAGCAAGTGAAGTAGATAGTAACAGAAGTGAAATAAACAATAAATATTAACAGTAAACATTACACTCAGAAGTTCCAAAAGAATAAAGACATTTCAAATATCATATTATGTCTATATACAGTGTTGGAACAATGTGCAAATAGTTAAAGTACAAAAGGGAAAATAACTCAACATAAATATGGGTTGTATTTACAATGGTGTTTGTTCTTCACTGGTTGCCCTTTTCTTGTGGCAACAGGTCACAAATCTTGCTGCTGTGATGGCACACTGTGGTATTTCACCCAGTAGATAAGGGAGTTTATCAACAACAACAAAAAATGGATGCTTTGTTGATCTCTGTAATCTGAGGGGAATATGTGTCTCTAATATGGTCATACATTTGGCAGGAGGTAATGAAGTGCAGCTCAGTTTCTACCTCATTTTGTGGGCAGTGTGCTATCTCGCTCTCTCTCTCTCTCTCTCTCTCTCTCTCTCTCTCTCTCTCTCTCTCTCTCGCTGTCTCTCTCCCTCTCTCTCTCTCTCTCTCTCTCTCTCTCTCTCTCTCTCTCTCTCTCTCTCTCTCTCTCTCTCTCTCTCTCTCTCTCTCTCTCTCTCTCTCTCTCTCTCTCTCTCTCTCTCTCTCTCTCTCTCTCTCTCTCTCTCTCTCTCTACCTCTCTCTCGACCTCTCTCGACCTCTCTACCTCTGACCTCTCTCTCTACCTCTCTCTACCTCTCTCTCTCTTAATTCAATTTCAATTCAATTTAAGGGCTTTATTAGCATGGGAAACGTATGTTAACATTGCCAAAGCAAGTGAAGTAGATAGTAACAGAAGTGAAATAAACAATAAATATTAACAGTAAACATTACACTCAGAAGTTCCAAAAGAATAAAGACATTTCAAATATCATATTATGTCTATATACAGTGTTGGAACAATGTGCAAATAGTTAAAGTACAAAAAGGGAAAATAACTCAACATAAATATGGGTTGTATTTACAATGGTGTTTGTTCTTCACTGGTTGCCCTTTTCTTGTGGCAACAGGTCACAAATCTTGCTGCTGTGATGGCACACTGTGGTATTTCACCCAGTAGATAAGGGAGTTTATCAACAACAACAAAAATGGATGCTTTGTTGATCTCTGTAATCTGAGGGGAATATGTGTCTCTAATATGGTCATACATTTGGCAGGAGGTAATGAAGTGCAGCTCAGTTTCTACCTCATTTTGTGGGCAGTGTGCTATCTCGCTCTCTCTCTCTCTCTCTCTCTCTCTCTCTCTCTCTCTCTCTCTCTCTCTCTCTCTCTCTCTCTCTCTCTCTCTCTCTCTCTCTCTCTCTCTCTCTCTCTCTCTCTCTCTCTCTCTCTCTCTCTCTCTCTCTCTCTCTCTCTCTCTCTCTCTCTCTCTCTCTCTCTC
>NW_025536239.1:0-64795 GCF_020615455.1 Coregonus clupeaformis
CTCACCAAAAAAAATATAACTTCCCAACTTCCAACTCAGAAAACTATAATTGTTTCACTGAACCACCCGAATAAAACTCAACCTCCACTTTTAGAAATTAGAATTGTTGTAAAACTACAGCGGGTTAAGGACTAGACTCAACTTACTTTATTCAGCTAGCTAACTATGACGCTATAGCTAACTAGCATGCTAGCATCCAATAACACACAGTTTAGCACCAATACTTGGTTACAACAAACTACCAATAGTGTGTTAACACACTAAACAGATAATTGAGGTCGGTGTCTAGTTCTTTCATAACGCAGCAATGATTAAACGTGAGGAGAAAAGATATTGTATTTAGTACACAGTACAGCCAGTGGTAGTGTGAATAGCTAGTATGGCGCCGCAAGGATTGTTTGAAAAACGGGTAGAAAATGTAGTGGAGAAGAAGTTTATAAGCATTAGCTATAGCCAGCTAGTCAGGAGGTGAGTAGCTAGCTAGATGGGCACCCGGCACCGGAATACAAAAAGTAACCTACAATAACTACATACAACAACTATCACAACAGCCCACGATGCCTACCTATAATACCTAATAATATACAGCCACGATGACTACCATAATACCCATCTGATGAATCTAAATACATAGTAGTTTAAGCCTTACTCGACACAAAGCCCAAGCTATGTATAAAGCCAAACTTACCCAACGCTCAGCCAACTGGGATATATATAACATGATTTGACATCATTTTATCTGTAGCAATTACCTTGAGCCTTTTTTGGATGGGCACTTCTAATGTAACTATGGCGGCACTCAAGGGGTTGAATTTTCAATACCCGATTTTGTGGTGATGTAGTGAAGCAGAACACTGCGCCAATCACAGCGAAACTAAAGAACATTACCAACCCCTACACTCTGTATTTTCCGCTGGCTGCCCCACTAACACAGAAAGCAACTAGGCTTAAACACTTGCATTTTGGAGCTGCCTATCAAGAAATCAAAAAGTGAGCATGTTTGTATGCGGTTTTATTTACTTTTTTTTTTCTCATTTTTAACATTGTTTGCAAACTGACATGTGACACGTATTAATGTCAAAATAATATGCAAAACAGGCAACAAAAATCATATATTTATTTTTTAGTAAACAGGTCAAAAGCCCACCTGCTCAGAATGACGGGTGTACTGCTGTTATGTGTATTGTTGTTTGGAGCCCTCATATGGTTGAGCAAATATATGCAGTACTGTACATGAAGTTTAGAGGGAATTCATTTAGCCACACCCTTTGATATGACGCGACCCAATAACACCCTTCCCTTCAATGTAAACGGAAATGCACAGTGGCCAACAACAATTAGTTAGCGTTTTTATGGTTATTAACACCATGGGACTATAAAATATGATTATTTTAACTGCACAGATCACATACTTACCCGGGTAGTGTTTAATTCACGTTGGAGACAGGACTTGGTTGGAGAGATGTTATCTAGGTAATCCGAAGCAAGTAGCTGCTAACGTTAACTAACAATGGCTAACGTATGGTTTTTCACACTCAAATACCTCAATCATAGAGGTGCTAGGGGAATGCAGGCGTGGCAGACATCTGTAAAACTTCGTAGAAGACGACTATGCAGTGTTTGGTTGGGAAATGTCTCAATGCCAGAAAGAAAACAGGGCATTGCGGAGGAAACTGCAGCTTTGGAACTAAAGGTGGCACGGGAGCGTGTTTTCAGTCGTCCCAATAGTGTCAAGATCCTCGACCGATACAGACGAATGGCAAGAGGTACATTTTTTGCATGAGGCGAGGCTGCGGGGCATTTGCGTCAATATACTGTAGCTTTAGTGATCTGTCGCCCCGTTCCCCCTCTGCACATTTGATCAGATGTAATCCAAGAATTGGGTTTGGTTTGTTTTTGGATAGTATGCAATAATTTTGATTACTTGGAGCTATCTTGCGCAAAGATATATCATATTCTAACCAGATTTTTTATTTATGCATTTCCTATTATTTACTCAATGAAAACAAGGTGATGCATGGAACATAATACATTGATCAATAAATAGGATATCAACTAGTTATGAGAAGTGTTAATCTTAATCCTTGCCAATTCTAGACAGTGTACAATATAGTTGAGCATTGACAGTAGCTAACCTCCTCTTTTCCCCCAATCACATCTCAGGTGAAGGAAACCTCACTGGAGGACACAGCAGTTTTGTGAAGTAGAAGGAACAATACATGGAGAGATGACCAACCAATCACTGTTGATGAGGGGGAATATCCCAGCATGTTATTGTGATAGAGGTTAGTTTAATAGTGTTGCATAACAAATTACAGTTACTTTGTAAATCAAATGTGGCCTGTTTATTTTGAGAAAGGCTCTCTCAGCTATTCACTCTGCTTGCATCAATTTATTGCCATAAAGTGAATAACCTCCACTCTTTCTTGTGCAGTCTGCAGATGTAGAGGCTGCAGGTTGGAAGGTAAGCAGGAGAAGACTGAAGGAGTGGAGGACTCCACGGCACAGCAGAAAATCAGACGGGAAGCAGCTGGGAGCGCCCCTGTAGCCAAAGAGGACCCAACCATCAACCCCAGCACCGCCCAGGAACGATGTAGCATCACAGACGCCAATGGAATGCCGAATGCCGCCCCTGAAGTCAGAGACAGATACAGAGACTTTAACTGTAACACACAGGTTCTTACAACAGAGTTGAACTATAGAAGGGATGGGGAGATGGGCTGTGGGCTAGAGTATTTACCGGTATATCAGGAGCAGAGGATGTATTAATGGTGATGGCGACGCATTAGACACGGGGATGATCTGTCTTGTTCTTACGCTTACAGAGATGGACCCCCCTGGCAACAATCTTGGGTAGAGACACAGAGATTGGATGGAACCAGTACATAGTAGTGTAAATCTGAAGGGTGCCTAGATGAGAAAGGGGAGTATAGTGGTAGATGAGGTGATGAGAAAGTGGAGGGGAAGCTCCTCCCACATGGAATGAAAGTACCTAGGAGACAGGAGACTCACAGGGCAGAGAGGTCTTAGAGTACAGGAAGCTAGAGACAAATAAAAATGTTGTTACCCACTTCCCTTTACACACGCAGGGATCGCGACTCAGCGTCCACGTGATGGGGCCTCCCGACCATTCAGACGGCCACGTCCTTTTCGATCAGGTATTGAACTCAAACACAGGGTAGGAGGAGCTAGGAAGGGGAGAAAGATCGAGGCAATAGAAGAGAAATCTGCATCTGTAAAAAGTTAGCTGCCCCAGAAGGAGATACAGAGGCAACAGGGTGAAACCCTAGCGTACAGAATGAGCTTGGCCAGGCCGGTGACCTGAAGAGGCACCCAGATGGTGCACACAGGGGAGAAACCCTACAGCTGCCCCCAGTGGGAGGAAGAGGTTTCCCGCCAGCGCCAGCTGGAAGAGGCACCTGAAGGTCCACACGGGAGAGAGGCTCGCCTGCACGCACAGGGAAGAGGTTCTCAGAGAGAAGTATAGGATAACCAGCAGAAAACCATTCCACTCTATAACATAAATAACTTTCCATCCAAGATGGATAAGTAGTGCAGTTCTGTTGTGTGTGTTGTAAATACGAAAACGTTTTTGTTGTATTTTCGTATTATTCTATCAGACGTTCATCCTTCTACAAAATATATCCTGCAACCTCAAATGTGGAACGGATTTATTATTGACTTATTGACTTACCATTTATAGAATTCCAGTTGAAACTAGCTAGCAGGCTAACTAGCTACTTGCTATTAGGCCACAGTTAGGGTATTTACCCAGAACATTGGATTTTCTTCAGGGGATTAATTTAATCACTGGATATTAATCACCAGATATTTAGCCAGTCTGCACAGCTGCTTAATTCGACAGAACATATCAGTTTTTTGCGAATACAATATGGAAACCCGGATTCATGCCAACAGCGAGCTGCAACTATATGGACGCTGAGGGGATAATATCCTGATAAGCCATCTCCGGCTACTCTACCCCTCGTCAACCGGACGGGAACTATGTTGGATAAAGCCCCGCCGATCCTACAGAGGTCTGCCGAAGAAACTGATGTGGTTAGAGAACGAAGATTATTGCTAGCCCGGCCCGCAGCACACGCTAGACGTGGCCTTACTTAGTGCTTTAGCAGCCTCCGAAAATTGTGTTCACCCGACCTTATGATAACTAGAAGATGTGCTGGAGTTTTTGGACTACATCCTGTTTATGTTTAGCCTCAGCCCAAACATGGTTAGCTTATTGTTTTATTAGCTATTGTTTATTTTAATGTATATTTACTGTAGATCCCCAGCCCAGCTAAACCTGCCTAATTCTTTGTCACATACACGGGAGACCGACTCAATGGTGCCTCTAGTGATACTATCCTCATTGTTACAACGCATATTACCTCCACTTTACTCATATCCTTCCATATCCTTGTCTGTACATAATGCCCTGAATCTTTTCTACAACACCCGGAAATCTGCTCCCTTTATTCTATGTACCTAACGCACTAGAAGACCAGTTCTTAAAGCCTTTAGCAGTATCTTATTCTAGTCCTCCTCTGTTCCTCTGGTGATGAGGCTAACCCAGGCCTGCAGCCCTCAGTATCACTCCACTCCCCAGGCACTATCATTTGCTGACCTGTAATCGCAAAAGTCTTGGTTTCTTGCACGTAAATATCAGAAGTCTACTTCCTAAGTTTGAGTTATTCACTGCGTTGACCTCCGCCAACCCTGATGTTCTAGCAGTGTCTGAATCCTGGCTCAGGAAGGCCACTAAAAATTCTGAAATGTCCATCCCCAACCTATAACATTTTCCGTCTAGATAGAACTGCCAAAGGGGGTGGAGTTGCAATCTACTGTAGAGATAGGCCTGCAGAGCTCTATCATACTATCCAGGTCTGTGCCCAAACAGTTTGAGCTTCTACTTAAAAATCCACCTTTCCAGAAATAAGTCTCTCACTGTTGCCGCTGTTACAGACCCCCCTCAGCCCCCAGCTGTGCCCTGACACCATATGTGAATTGATTGCCCCCCATTTATCCTCAGAGTTCGTACTGCTTGGTGACCTAAATTGGGTATATGCTTAATACCTGGCCATCCTACAATCCAAACTAGATGCCCTCAACCTCACGCAAATTATCAATCGAACCACCAGGTACAACCCTAAATCCGTAAACATGGGACCCATAGATATCATCCGACTAACATACCCTCTAAATACAACCTCAGCTGTCTTCAACCAGGATCTCAGCGATCACTGCCTTATTGCTCTGCGTCCAGAATGGTCCGCGGTCAAACGACTCACCCTCATCACTGTCAAACGCTCCCTAAAACACTTTAGCGTAAGCAGGCCTTCCTAATTGACCTGGCCCAGGTATCCTGGATGGATATAGATCTCATTCCGTCAGTAGAGGATGCCTGGTTGTTCCTTTAAAAGTAATTTCCCTCTCAATCTTAAATAAACATGCCCCATTCAAAAAATACAGCAATAAGAACCGATATAGTGGTTCTCTCAGACTTGACTGCCCTTGACCAGCACAAAACATCCTGTGGCGTACTGCATTAGCATCAAATAGCTGCGATATGCAACTTTTCAGGAAGTTAGGAATCAATATACACAAGCAGTCAGGAAAGCAAAGGAACTTTTTTCAAACAGAAATTTGCATCCTGTAGTACTAACTCCAAAAAGTTTTGGGACACTGTAAAGTCCATGGAGAATAAGAGCACTTCCTCCCAGTTGCCCACTGCACTGAGGCTAGGAAACACTATCACCACCGATAAATCTACAATAATCGAGAATTTCACAAGCATTTTGCTACAGCTGGCCATGCTTTCCATCTGGCTACCACTACCCCACCACCAACTCTGCACCCTCCGCTGCAACTTGCCCATGTCCCCCCGCTTCTCCTTTCACACAAATTCAGACAGCTGAGCGTTTTTGAAAGAGCTGCAAAATCTGGACCCCTACAAATCAGCTGGGCTAGATAATCTGGACCCTTTCTTTCAAAACTAGCACCAAATTGTTGTAACCCTATTACTAGTCTGTTCAACCTCTCCTTCATAACGCCTGAGATCCCCAGAGATTGAAAGCTGCCGCGGTCATCCCCCTCTTCAAAGGGGGTGACACACTAGATCCAAACTGCTACAGACCTATATCCATCCTGCCCTGCCTTTCGAAAGTATTTGAAAGCCAAGTTAACAAACAGATCACCGACCATTTCGAATACCACCGTACCTTCTCCGCTATGCAATCCGGTTTCGAGCTGGTCATGGGTGCACTTTCAGCCACGCTCAAGGTCCTAAACGATATTATAACCGCGATTGATAATAGACAGTACTGTGCAGCCGTCTTCATCGACCTGGCAAGGCTTTCGACTCTGTCAACCACCGCATTCTTATTGGCAGACTAAATAGCCTGGGTTTCTCAAATGACTGCCTCGCCTGGTTCACCAACTACTTCTCAGATAGAGTTCAGTGTGTCAAATCGGAGGGCCTGTTGTCTGGACCTATGGCAGTCTCTATGGGGGTGCCAAGCAGGGTTCAATTCTTGGGCCGATACTTTTCTCCGTGTATATCAATGATGTCGCTCTTGCGTGGTGACTGTCAGATCCACCTCTACGCAGACGACACCATTTTGTATACATCTGGCCCTTCATTGGACACTGTGTTAACAAACCTCCAAACGAAGCTTCAATGCCATACAACACTCCTTCAGTAGCCTCCAACTGCTCTTAAACACTAGTAAAACTAAATGCATGCTTTTCACATCGAACGCTGCTGGCACCCGCCCACCCGACTAGAATCACCACTCTCGACGGGTCTGACCTAGAGTATGTGGATAACTACAAATACCTAGGTGTCCGGTTAGACTGTAAACTCTCCTTCCAGACTCACATAAAGAATCTCCAATCCAAAGTTAAATCTAGAATCGGCTTCCTATTTTCGCAACAAAGCCCCTTCACTCATGCTGCCAAACATGCCCTCGTGAAACTGACTATCCTACCGATCTTTGACTCGGCGATGTCATTTACAAAATAGCCTCCAACACTCTACTCAGCAAATTGGATGTAGTCTATCACAGTGCCATCCGTTTTGTCTCCAAAGCCCCATACACTACCCACCACTGTGACCTGTACGCTCTTGTTGGCTGGTCCTCACTACATGTTCGTCAAGTCAAACCCACTGGCTCCAGGCCATCTATAAATCACTGCTTGGCAAATCCCCGCCTTATCTTAGCTCATTGGTCACCATAGCAGCACCACCAGTAGTCTGCGCTCCAGCAGGTATATCTCACTGGTCATTCCCAAAGCCAACATCCTTTGTCGCCATTCCTTCCAGTTCTCTGCTGCCAATGACTGGAACGAATTGCAAAAATCTCTGAAGCTGGAGACTCTTATCTCCTCTCACTAACTTCCCTAAGCATCAGTTGTCAGAGCACTACCGATCACTGCACCTGTACACAGCCATCTGATAATTAGCCCACCCAACTACCTCATCCCTATATTGTTATTTATTTTGCTCTTTTGCACCTCAGTATCTCTATTTGCACATAATCTCTTGCACATCTAGCATTCCCAGTGTTAATACTATTGTAATTATTTTGCACTATAGCCTATTTATTGCCTTACCTCCATAACGCTAGCATTTGCACACACTGTATATATATTTTCTGTTGTATTTTTGACTTTATGTTTTTTACCCCATACCGTAACTCTGTGTTGTTGTTTTTATCGCACTGCTTTGCTTTATCTTGGCCAGGTCGCAGTTGTAAATGAGAACTTGTTCTCAACTGGCTTACCTGGTTAAATAAAGTGAAATTAAAAAAAATTAAAAACAATAGAAAGTAACCATTCCACTGAGATACGATCTGACGTTTAGATCAAACCCTGCATTAAAAAACAAAGATTAATTGTAATTGTTGTCAGCAGAAAAGACCACAGATGCATTTGGAATAACGAGAGTAACAGATTTCAATGTTGAATATTCTGGGTAGAATATTGCATCCAGTGTGATATAGCACCCGACCATACAAAACATTGAGAACTCTGCTCTTTCCATGACATAGACTGACAGGTGAAAGCTTTAATCCCTTATTGATGTCATGTTAAATCCACTTCAATCAGTGCAGACAAAGGGGATGAAACCGGTTAAAGAAGGATTTTTAAACCTTGAGACAATTGAGACATGGTTTGTGTATGTGGGCCATTCAGAGGGTGAATGGGCAAGACTTAGAGTGCCTTTGAATCGGGGTATGGTAGTAGGTGCAGGCGCACCGGTTTGTGCCAAGAACTGCACCGCTGCTGGGTTTTTCACAATCAACAATTTACGGTGTGTATCGAGAATGGTCCACCACCCAAAGGACATCCAACCAACTTTACACAACTGTGGGAAGCATTGGAGTCCACATGGGCCAGCATCCCTGTGAAACACTTTTGACACCTTGTAGAGTCCATGCCCTGACGAATTGAGGCTGTTCTGAGGGCGAAAGGGGGGGTGCAACTCAATATTAGGAAGGTGTTCCAAATGTTTGGTATACTCAGTGTATAAGGCATATATAAGCCTAAAAAGTATGTTACGTTTAGTGTTTAAACTGTGTAGACTATATGATGTTCACAAATGCCTATGTCATTACTTCTGATGAACTATTACATTTTTTCCCCAAGACACTTTGCAGTTTATCAAGTTTGTGCAGGTTTTTAGTTGAGACGTTACATTTTACATTTTAGTTTGACACTCTTATCCAGCGCGACTTACAATTAATGCATTCATGTTACAGCAGATAGCTGGGTGAGACAACCACATATTACATTCAGTAGGCAAGTCCATTTTCCATCAATAAAGTAGTTATCAGCAAAGTAGTTAGTCAGTGCTAGTAGGAAAAGAGAAAATACGTGGGATTCATTTAAGAGGAAGAGGTTTCAGAAATGTTTACGTTAGATGGGCAGGAACTCTGCTGCCCTTGCTTTAGGGGGAAGCTGGTTCCACCATTGGGGTGCCAGGACAGAGAAGAGATTTGACTGGGCTGAGCTTGAGCTGACCTACCTGTAGGCGTGGGACGGCCAAGAGACCAGAGAACGGAGTGCTCGGGTTGGGGGTGTAGGGGTTTGAGCATAGCCTGAAGGTAGGGAGGGGCAGTTCCCCTTGCTGCTCCGTGAGGCAAACACCATGGTTTTGTAGTAGATGCGAGCTTCAACTGGAAGCCACTGGAGATGACAAGAGCCTGGATTAGGACCTGCGCAGCTTCCTGTGTAAGGACGGGTCGTACTCTACGGATGTTGTAGAGCATGAACCTGCAGGAGCGAGTCACTGCTTTGATGTTTGCAGAGAATGACAGGGTGTTGTCCAGGGTCACAACAAGGTTCTTTGCACTGTGGGAGGGGACACGGTGGAGTGTTTAACCATGATGGAGAGCTCTTGGCTTTCCCTGAGAGGAAG
Organism: Coregonus clupeaformis; assembly: GCF_020615455.1. Lineage (NCBI taxonomy): Eukaryota > Metazoa > Chordata > Actinopteri > Salmoniformes > Salmonidae > Coregonus > Coregonus clupeaformis. The sequence goes on from NW_025536239.1 coordinate 9,419, forward strand.
AGCAGCTCCGTCTTGTCGAGGTTGTGGGCGACATCCAAGCTAAGGTGTCTGCCAGGTACGCAGAGAGACGTGTAGTGTGGTTTTCATATGGTGTATTTAACATGTTTAATAAACACAAAATGGGACTTTTTTATTCAAAGTCTTTCATTGAGACTCTCTTTTAGTATACATCTCATCCTATTCTGCATACACCCAACAGCGCTTTATAACCAATATATACTTAAATATAAATAAATATACTTACACACTAACACCTACTGTACACATCAAAATAATTTAGTCAGGTTTGTCTGATGATGACTTTTGACTTACCATAGCTGACTCATATTTACCCACACATATTTATGTCCACCATGATGGGTTTAACAACAATGAAGTCATTCTGTAACTACAGTATAGGACTCAAACGTAGTGGGGATGGGTAAACACTCCATGTTTATAGTGTTTATTATCTGTGTGTGAGTGTGTATGTACCTGAGGGAGTGTATGTCTGTATCACTTGTCTCTTCCAGGAGGAGGTTCCAGAGGTGCTGCTGGTGAAGGAGGAGGGGTGTGAGGAGGGTCTGGGGAACCCTGAGGGGACCATGGTCATGGAGGACAACCATACTTAAATCTAGTACAGGCTGAATGAACAACAGAGACAGAATGCAATATGACATTTTATTAAATAGTTTGGGAAATGGCCTCGCCAGATTATGTTATGGCAGGTAGCCCTAAGCGGGGCTGCTGGCAATTTTCTACTTTGAGACGCTTTGTGGATACGGACCCTGGTCTTGATAAATGTTGTAAGTGTGGGACCATGCCTTTGAATTTTCAAACCATTAAAGAGTGTCAGGTAATCAAATCAACTAACACGTTTGCATAGCATCACATCAACTACCATGTTTGCATAGTACTCCAAGCCTCATTTCCCAATCACAAGATGCTCCATAGCAGGGTACTCATATCAGATTTCTTGATCCAACATTGACTCAAAAGCTCCATATGTATAGTTCTCTGCCATGTTTGTAAAGTCTATTTTGTAACCTCTTCCTGCAGGTGGTTGGCTGGAAGCTATCAGAGGAGACTAGGCGGCCATCTTAGATTCCCAGACCCAGACCGGTGGAGGCAAGGGGCCCACGGGGACAACATCACTGAGCAGGCCAGGACCAGAGGCGACATAGTGGAGGTCAGTGGATGGGACAGCGTCTCAACTCTGGGCTGGGGGAACAACACTTTAAACACAACCAGAAACACAGTCGAACACAAAACAAAAACCGAACTTAATGTCCATGACAATAGACTGGCCGAGACCAGGGGCAGGCGTAGATTTGGTCTGAGGGGATGGGGAGGTGTCCGTATGCGGCAGGAGAGAACAAACACAGACTGCTGGCGATGCTCCGTCCTGCTCCTATAGTTGTGATTCAGGAGAAACTGATGGCACCTCCCGGTTAACCCCCTAACAGGTGCTGCCTTCAGCCTGCCTTCTATAGGATCTATCAACTGGAACATGGACCCTGCTAAAACAGACACTCCTGGCCTTCATCCTCCTCACACTCTCCTTATGTTATTAAGCCAGACCTCAGACAATGCCTCAACACTAAATGGCTACACAAGCCCATTGACAAATGACAGTAGTAGTGACGCTATCAGTAGATCAGGTAGCTAAGAGAAGTGCTTCCCGTGTTCGGAGGATGCACACAGGGGAGAAAATTATTTGGCTGCCATCTTTGCCGGGCCAGTTTCTCCCAGTTGTCCAACCTGGAAGAGGCACCAAAGAGTCCACACAGGGGAGAAACCCTTCAGCTGCCCCCAGTGTGAGAAGAGGTTCTCCCACCAGCTCCGCCTGAAGATGCACCTGAAGGTCCACACGGGAGAGAGGGGCAGTTCGGCCTGTACACACTGTGGGAAGAGGTTCTCAGAGAGGAGCTACCTCCAGCATACACCAGCAGAAAATGCACATGGTTCATTTAATAGTGGATAGTGAGTGATAAGTAATATTTTATTTAGCGCTTTTCATACAGAATCTGTCACTTTAAAAAAATGGACAAAAACAAATAAAGTCTGTCTTCTACTTCAGGGTCTCGTGTGGTGACTGGGTTCATATAAGGCCTGGGCCTAGCCTTCCTCAGCTACCTCATGGTTACCTCACCAATACAAACAGGGTCAGGATGGGCGTTCACCACGAGGTACCTAGCCTGTAACCCAGCACACAATCCCAACAACACCTAAAACAATGGCTAGAGGTCAAAGACTAACCACCTGAGGGTGGTGGCTCCTGCTTCTACCTCCTCTGGTGTCATTGGGTCACAATGTGAGAGGCCGAGTGTTCAGACGGACGGCGACAAGCTGTACGCCTACCCCACATATGGGAAGCGCTTTGTTGAGGCAAACTATGTGAAGATGCACCAGACTGTTCACACCAAGGAGAGGCCCTTCCAGTACAAACTTTGTTACAAGAGCTTCTCCTTCCTGACTAGCCTTATCAGACATAGGAGTGTCCACAATGGGGAGAAATCATAGCAGTGTGGCTTGAGATGTACACAGGGAATATCTGGGAACCATTCTATAGCTGGCATATTATAGTTATCATGTGAAGTGTCTTGGGCAGGGCATAAAATTAACATTTATTTTTTGGTGGGTAAGAATGTCTATTTCACCCGTAGGCGGATGGTCAATTTACAGGACTCCACAGTGCGAGCATTACATTCGTATTTGCTTATAAAAATAGAGTAAAAAGTCAAGTGTGAGCACATGTGCGAGTTGTGATTTATAGCAGGAGAATTCTGTAGTAGCTGTTTTGAAAGTACTTCTGCCGTTTTGTTTCATAGCTGCTAAATCGCACAAAGAAATAAGCATCTATATCCCACCTCGCTTCAACAAGACTGCCTGGCAGGGGAGTTTTGTGCACTGAGTGAAGTGCTGAGAGATTCGTTTTTGGAGGGTGGCGCACAGGCATAAAGTTGGTCTAATTTACTCAAAAGTCTACAAAGTGAGACTTTGTCCTCGTGTTTCTTGGTTATTTACATTGTTTTGTTCACAAGGTCGGTTGTTAGTTTGAGTCTGCTGCTTTAACTGATACCGAAGAGACGCTGTCTACTACTAGTCAGATCCAAAACCATAGACACACGTGACACAACTCGATGGACCCGTTACCATGTAACCTTCACGCACTTAAAGTGCCAGCTGAGAATTTTGTCTCATCTGATATTTTGGTTAATAAAAGACTTGGGTCACAAAAAAATGAAATTGAGCAATATATACTCACTAATACATATTTGGTTTTAGAATCATTAAGCATGGTCATCTGTTCTTTTGTGTTTGTTGATGTAATTATGGCGAAAAAACATTTTGCCTGATAAAATATCAGAGTGGCTGGTAGATTTTTTCCATCTACTTACCACAGTGAATGGTGGACCAAAAAAGTTAACTTTAGGCCCTGGTCTTGGGGTAAGAAGGTACTTGACCACATACCCTTCATTAACCCTTTGTTAACTTGTCATTTAAAAACAGGCTTGTGTAAACAACTGTTTTTAGAGAGACAGTCAACCTAAGCTAGAACAAGGACAGTTTAATATTCACCGTACTGAGGTGATTTAGCTGGAATAAAGTCATTATATTATTGTCTACTCTATTCTTGCTAACACACTGTTCTTTCTAAACAAGTCTGCTCTCAGCTTTAAATATACTGATCATAGGAGATTTGATGTGTAATGTAATAAGCAGTACCGTATTTCAAAGAACAGCGTGCATACCTTTTTCATTTAACCTTTGAACTGTGTTTTTCACATTATTCATGACAGTATTTAATTGAGGTTCAGGGTTTAGTGAATGATTTGTCCCATATATAATGCTTTTAGTTTAAATATTTAGAACTAACTTATTTCTTGCCACCCATTCTGAAACTGACTGCAGCTCTTTGTTAAGTGTTGCAGTGTTTTCCCTTGCTGTGGTAGCTGACATGTATAGTGTTGAGTCAACAGCATACGTAGACACACTGGCTTTACTCAGAGCCAGTGGCAGGTCATTAGTAAAGATTGAAAAAAGGAAATAGCATGGATACTTATTTCCTCATTAAAATGCTAATCAATTGATAACATTTTTGACATGCGTTTTCTGGATTTTTTGTTGTTATTCTGTCTCTCACTGTTCAAATAAACCTACCATTAAAATTTATAGACTGATCATGTCTTTGTCAGTGGGCAAACGTACAAAATCAGCAGGGGATCAAATACTTTTTTCCCTCACTGTATATATACACACACACATACTGAACAGAAATATAAACGCAACATGTAAAGTGTTGATCCCATGTTTCATGAGCTGAAATAAAAGATCACAGAACTGTTCAATACGCATAAAAAGCTTATTTCTCTCAAATGTTGTGCACAAATTTGTTTACATACCTGTTAGTGAGCATTTCTCGTTTGCCAAGATAATCCATCCACCTGACAGGTGTGGCATATCAAAGCTGATTAAACAGCATGATCATTACACAGGTGCACCTTGTGCTGGGGACGATAAAAGGCCACTAAAATGTGCAGATTTTGTCACACAACACAATGCCACAGATCTCATGTTTTGAGGAAGCATGCAATTGGTATGCTGACTGCAGGAATGTCCACCAGAGCTGTTGCCAAATAATGTGTTTATTTTCTCTACCAATAGCTGCCTCCAACTTCGTTTTAGAGAATTTGGCAGTACATCCAACCGGCCTCACCACCGCAGACCACGTGTAACCACTCCCGCCCAGGACCTCCACATCCGGCTTCTTCATCTGCGGGATCGTCTGACACCAGCCTGCTGGTCAGCTGATGAAACTGAGGAGTATTTATGTCTGTAATAATGCCCTTTTGTGGGGAAAAACTCATTCTGATTGGCTGGGCTGGTGGGCCTATGCCCTCCAAGGCCCACCCATGGCTGCGCCCCTGCCCAGTCATGTGAAATCCATAGATTAGGGCCACATTTATTTATTTCAATTGACTGCTTTCCTTATATGAACTGTAACTCAGTGAAATCGTTGAAATTGTTGCATGTTGCGGTTTAGATTCGGACAAACATTTGACTTGGCAGTCAAAGAAATTTGTAGCTACGGTCCCACTTTTGTTTGTAGAACAGTGTTTCCCAAAATAGTGAAACATTAAAAAAGTTATCCTTTTAGATTAAACTATACTAAATATATTCACATAACCAAATAATTGATTAAAACACTGTTTTGCAATGAATGTTACAGTAGCCTCAACAGCACTCTGTAGGGTAGCACCACTGACCGCCACTGGAACCCACTAAGGTGTTTCAGATGCCAAGCTTATGGTCATGTTGCAGCAGTGTGTAGGATGGAGATTCCAAGATGTGAGAAGTGTGCAGGAGGGCATGGCCCAAAAGATTGTGTAGTATATAAATTGTGTGGGGGGTGCCCTATGTTGCTGGGGACCAGAAGTGCCTGGTGCGAGAAAGACAGGTTGAGGTTGCTAGGGTCAGAGTAGATTAGAAGGGTATATGTTGAGGCAGTGAAGTAGAGAGGGAGGATGATGGGTAAGGGTGAGTAGTAGGCTTAGTGCCAATACAGAGGGAAATAATCTGTTCTTCAGTAAGATTGGCTTCTTCTCTAGCATTCATTGCCATGGTTATCAACTGTACCACAGAAATGGAACTTAAAGAAAAGAAAAATATATTTGTGGTGGAGCTGCAGAGAGGATTGGGAGTAGGAGGTTTTACTACAGAATAGTTACAATGTGTGTTGAAAAGTCGCCTTGACGTTGGCCTGTTGTAAGTATCAGTTAGGGTCAAAGTAGTGGAATGGGGTGGTGATTTTGTATTTTTAGGAAATAGTGGTATATAGTGTGGTTAGTTGGTGGTGCAATGTTTTTTTTCATTTCCTTTTAATTTTTTATCACAAAATATTACGTTATCGACCACACACTACCGCACAGTAGGTGGCGGCATGCACAAACAAAATGTTTGAACGCCATGACACCAAAGAATAAGAAGTAAACGGACGGACGTGTACAGTGACCAAGGACCGTTTCCACGTTAGTGTTTTTATAAATGTGTTGTTATTTAGACGTTTATTAACACACTGGATCTCAAAATATGACTCATTTACTGCACAGAGTCACATACTTACCCCCAGGTAGTCTTTAATTCGCGTTGGAGACAGAACTTGGTTGATATATTATCTAGGTAACGCTAACTAGCTGCTAACAATGGCTAACTTGTTATGGTTTTTCACACTCAAATAGCCTCCATCATGGAGGTGCTAGCGAGAGTGCAGCCGTGGCAGATATATGTAAACTTGTAGACGACGACTATGCAGTGTTTCGTTTGGAAATAACTCAAAGCCAGAAAGAAAACAGGGCATTGCGGAGGAAACTACAGTTACTGGAACTTAAGGTGGCAAGGAGCGCGCAGAGAGGACAACGCAAGAGCGCATTCTCGCCAGTCGTCCCAGAAGTGTCAAGATCCTCGACCGATATGGTGGAATGGAAAGAGGTACATTTTCCATTAGGAGAGACTACTCCCCCTGCGCATGTGTGACTTTAGATGCGTTAACCACATATGGTTAACCAGAATTGGGTCTTGGTCTGTTTTTCGGTAGTATACAATAATTCCCCTAATTACTTAGCCATTTTGCACAAAGACACTATCATATTCTAAACATATTCTTGATTTACTGCATTTCCTATTATTTCCTAATTGAAAACATTATGATGCATGGAACATAATCGATCAATACATAGTATATCAATAAGTTATGCGAAGTGTTACCTTACATCCTTGCCAATTCTAGACTGTCAAAACTGTCAATAGTGTACAATATAGCGTTGAGCATTGGCAGTACCTAACCTAACCACCTCTTTCCCCCCAATCACTTTCTCAGGTGAAGGACATCTCACTGGAGGCCACAGGAGCTTTGTGAAGCCAGCGGGAGACAATACATGGAGTGATGACCAACCAATCACTGTTGATGAGGAGAGTGGAACCTCAACCCAGCATGTTATCGTGATCGAGGTTAGTGTAATAATATTACATCAGAATTACAGTACATCAAATGTGTTCCGTTTATTTCAGAAAGGCTCCCCTCAGCTATTCACTTTCTTACATGTACATACTTATTCATCTGCGATAGGGGAGCTTGTGAGACATCCCTATGACATTGTTATCCAATTCAACCTCATGTACCGGTAATAACCTCCTCTCTTCTTGTGTCAGTCTGCAGATGCCAAGGCTGCAGGTCCTGGGGTCAAGCAGGAGAGGACTGAAGGAGTGGAGGACCCACGGCACAGCAGAGACATCCAGACTGGTGTGGCTGTAGCCATGGAGGAACCCACCACCACCCCAGCGCAGCCCGGCTCCCGACGCAGCATCACGGAGGTCAGTGGAACGCTGAACGCCATCCTCAAGTCAGAGACAGAGACTTTAACTGTGACACAAAGGCTTTTACACACAGGATCTGACGACAGGTCAGACCCAGAGACACTGGGGCTGGGGAGACTGGGCTGTCCTCCTGCTCCCGGCTCAGAGTATTTACTTTACGGTAACTCGAAGCCCGGTTCATTCCCATCGGAACTCAGGTGACCCGTTAGAAACTGGCAATGATCTATCTTGTTCTTACGCTACAGAGATCGACCCTGGCAACATATCCTTAGATTTAGAGACACAGGCTGATCCGTCCAGAGGGACTGGAACCGGTACAGTAGTAGTGTATACTCTGAAGGGTGCATAGATAAGAAAGGGGAAGGTCTGGTCGTAGATGAGGTAACTGTGAAAGTGGAGGGCGACATTCCTCCTAGTCACCTAGGAGATGGACTCTCACAGGGCAAGATTTCTTAGATTACAGTTTAGAGACAAATCTAAATGTTGCGACCCACTCTCCTTTTACACGTGCTCAGGGATTGCAACCCAGTCTCCACGTTGATGGCGCCTTCCAATTTACAAGACCGCGTCCTTTTCGATCAGGTATTGAACTCAAACAACAGTGCTACAGCTCATGCCCAGGGAGGGGGAGCCACATCAGGCAATAGTAAAGAGAAACGGTTCCTCTGCATGTTCTGTAACAAAGGCTTCAGCTGCACCCAGAAGGTAGAGATCCACCAGAGGGTCCACACAGGGGTGAAACCCTTCAGCTGTACTCAGTGTCACATCGCGCTTTGCCCAGGCTGGCCACCTGAAGAGGCACCAGAGGGTCCACACAGGGGTGAAACCCTTCAGCTGTACCCAGTGTCAAATGCGCTTCGCTCAGGCTGGTGACCTGGAAGAGGCACCAGAGGGTCCACACAGGGGGAGAAACCCTTCAGCTGCCCCCAGTGTGAGAAGAGGTTCTCCCGCCAGCACCAGCTGAAGATGCACCTGAAGGTCCACACAGGAGAGAGGTCGTTCGCCTGAAGGCATATATAGATTCCTGGGTAGAATATTGCATCCAGACATTGTGTGATATATAAGGCATACATATACAGTGGGGAGAACAAGTATTTGATACACTGCCGATTTTGCAGGTTTTCCTACTTACAAAGCATGTAGAGGTCTGTAATTTTTATCGTAGGTACACTTCAACTGTGAGAGACGGAATCTTAAACAAAAATCCAGAAAATCACATTGTATGATTTTAAGTAATTAATTTGCATTTTATTGCATGACATAAGTATTTGATCACCTAACAACCAGTAAGAATTCCGGTCTCTCACAGACCTGTTAGTTTTTCTTTAAAAGCCCTCCTGTTCTCCACTCATTACCTGTTAACTGCACCTGTTTGAACTCGTTACCTGTATAAAAGACCTTTCCACACACTCTATCAAACAGACTCCAACCTCTCCACAATGGCCAAGACCAGAGAGCTGTGTAAGGACATCAGGGATAAAATTGTAGACCTGCACAAGGCTGGGATGGGCTACAGGACAATAGGCAAGCAGCTTGGTGAGAAGGCAACAACTGTTGGCGCAATTATTAGAAAATGGAAGAAGTTCAAGATGACGGTCAATCACCCTCGGTCTAGGGCTCCATGCAAGATCTCACCTCGTGGGGCATCAATGATCATGAGGAAGGTGAGGGATCAGCCCAGAACTACTACGGCAGGACCTGGTCAATCACCTGAAGAGAGCTGGGACCACAGTCTCAAAGAAAACCATTAGTAACACACTACGCCGTCATGGATTAAAATCCTGCAGCGCACGCAAGGTCCCCCTGCTCAAGCCAACGTATGTCCAGGCTCGTCTGAAATTTGCCAATGACCATCTGGATGATCCAGAGGAGGAATGGGAGAAGGTCATGTGGTCTGATGAGACACAAATAGAGCTTTTTGGTCTAAACTCCACTCGCCGTGTTTGGAGAAAGAAGGATGAGTACAACCCCAAGAACACCATCCCAACCGTGAAGCATGGAGGTGGAAACATCATTCTTTGGGGATGCTTTTCTGCATAGGGGACAGGGACGACTGCACCGTATTGAGGGAGGATGGATGGGGACCATGCATATCGCGAGATCTTGGCCAACAACCTCCTTCCCTAAGTAAGAGCATTGAAGATGGGTCGTGGCTGGGTCTTCCAGCATGACAACGACCCGAAACACACAGCCAGGGCAACTAAGGAGTGGCTCCGTAGAAGCATCTCAAGGTCCTGGAGTGGCCTAGCCAGTCTCAGACCTGAGTTGTCCTGGAGGGGAGCTGAAAGTCCGTATTGCCTAGCGACAGCCCCCGAAACCTGAAGGATCTGGAGAAAGTCTGTATGGAGGAGTGGGCCAAAATCCCTGCTGCAGTGTGTGCAAACCTGGTCAAAACCTACAGGAAACGTATGATCTCTGTAATTGCAAACAAAGGTTTCTGTACCAAATATTAAGTTCTGCTTTTCTGATGTATCAAATACTTATGTCATGCAATAAAATGCAAATTAATTACTTAAAAATCATACAATGTGATTTTCTGGATTTTTGTTTTAGATTCCGTCTCTCACAGTTTATGTGTACCTATGATAGAAATTACAGACCTCTACATGCTTTGTAAGTAGGAAAACCTGCAAAATCGGCAGTGTATCAAATACTTGTTCTCCCCACTGTACACACACATACACTACCGTTCAAAAGTTTTGGGTCACTTAGAAATTTCATTTTTTTAGAAAAAAAAAGATTAGTGCTGTAAATGGCTAGTGTACCGGGGCCTCCCATTCCTCTTTATATTCTGGTTAGAGCCAGTTTGCGTATTCTGTGAAGGGAGTAGTCCACAGCGTTGTACGAGATCTTCAGTTTCTTGGCAATTTCTCGCATGGAATAGCCTTCATTTCTCAGAACAAGAGTAGACTGACAAGTTTCAGAAGAAAGTCATTTGTTTCTGGCCATTTTGAGCCTGTAATTGAACCCACAATTGCTGATGCTCCAGATACTCAACTAGTCTCAAGAAGGCCAGTTTTATTGCCTCTTTAATCAGCACAACAGTTTTCAGCTGTGCTAACATAATTGCAAAAGGGTTTTCTAATGATCAATTAGCCTTTTAAAATGATAAACTTGGATTAGCAAACACAACGTGCCATTGGAACACAGGATGGTTGCTGATAATGGGCCTCTGTACGCCTATGTAGATATTCCATTAAAAATCAGCCGTTTCCAGCTACAATAGCCATTTACAACATTAACAATGTCTACACTGTATTTCTGACCAATTTGAAGTTATTTTAATGGACAAAAATTGCTTTTCTTTCAAAAACAAGGACATTTCTAAGTGACCCCAAACTTTTGAACGGTAGTGTGTGTGTGTGTTGGTGTGTGTATGTATGTATATATATATATATATATGTATGTGTGTATATGTATATATGTGTGTATATGTATATATGTGTATTTGTTTTATTATAAAGGGCGCATTTGAAAAAAAGACCTAGGTCTCAAGATGTCCTCCCTGTAAAAAATAAAGGTTAAATAGAAAGAATTACTCTGACACAACCTACAGAAAATTGGGTCCCGCTTTAAATGACTTTCAGCTTATAAAGGCTTCATAAAGCCTTCATAAACACTACATAAATGTGCTACAAATCTATAACCGTATATCATGCTTTATAAAGGGTTCATAAATGTGGCATAACTGTGACATAACCCAATGTCAAATATGACAAACATGTGCTTTATATAGGGTGGCATAATCACCGCTTAATAAAGGCCTTATAAATCATTAAATTGAGGCTTCACAAAGCATTTATAACCCTGTCATGCATCTTGCTAGTGCATTGCAACAGCAGGATATTGGGTTCAATTCCGGGACCACCCATATGTAAAAATGTATTCATACATGACTAAGTTGCTTTGGATAAAAGTGTCTGCTAAATTGTACATATTATATTTCACTAAAACATTTCTAGGATGGCCCAACCTCTTTCCCTCTTGGGTGCATAGTCAATATTGGACCTGACCTCAACTTCCCCCAAAATGCTGTGCTTCAGGATGACACACACTCTAAAGTGCAGTCATACACAGCAAAAAAAACTTTGTTTTTAATTTTTTTACCTACCGTTTTTTACCAAATTCCGTTTTCTTGGTTTTGTTTTTCCAGATTTCAGATTTCCCCCATCTTTTCTGGTTTACCCCAGTTTTCACTTTTGTTTGTAGAAAAACAACAAAACTGGATTATCTGTGTTCACAACTATGCTTAAACCACATCAGGTGATGACTTTTCATGTCTGGGAAAAATGTAAGTAACTTTATTTTTGAGTGTAGTTGCCCATTAATTCAGTGAGCATGCCCTGCACCATTGTTTGGTTAGTAGGTTTTCTGTAGTGCAGTAAGTGCACATGTGATGCGATTCGGCTGCCAATGGAATGGGTGGAGTAAAAGGCCATCAACACTCCATATTATTCAGAAATGACACCATACAGTGCATTCGGAAAGTATTCAAACCCCTTGACTTTTTCCACATTTTGTTAGGTTACAGCCTTATTCTAAAATTGATTAAATACATGTTTTTCCTCATCCAATCTACACACACAATACCCCATAATGACAAAGCGAAAACAGGTTTTTATAAATTGTTGATATTTATTACAAATAAAAAATAGAAATACCCAGAGCTTTTACTATGAGACTCGAAATTGAGCTCAGGTTTATCCTGTTTCCATTGATCATCCTTGATGTTTCTTCAACTTGATTGGAGTCCACCTGTGGTAAATTCAATTGATTGGACATGATTTGGAAAGGTACACACCTGTCTATATAAAGTCCCACAGTTGACAGTGCATGTCAGAGCAAAAACCAAGCCATGAGGTCGAAGGAATTGTCTTTAGAGCTCAGAGACAGGATTGTGTCAATTTTAGAATAAGGCGGTAACGTAACAAAATGTGGAAAAAGTCAAGGGGTCTGAATACTTTTCGAATGCACTGTACATTCTACAGACCCTACTGAGTATTCTCTACAATACTTTTACTGCGGCACCCAGAATAGTTCTTGTTCTAAGCCAATATGTATTCCATATACAGTGATTCACATTGGGGGCATTTATTTGACCTTAATGCAAATGTCACTTAAATATGAACAAATATGAATCATTGTTAATGTTTAGACAATTATTTTTCATATCATGAATGGTTATTGACACTTTTCTACTCTTACGTGGGGAACTTTTATTCTGAAAATCTCAAATTCCATGACCCGGAAGTACTTTTTTAGTGTTGCTGACAATGACACTGATCATGTGATGAGTTCGCAAATCAAATGCCCACTTGTGCTGCCACTGGACAGCGAAAAACTAAGTTAACCTTACTTTGTCATTTAAATGAGTTTGTAGTTGTTAAGTTAGATTGAATACTGTAGCTACTACCTAAATCGTTATTTCAAATAATTTCGGTGACTTCACAGCAATTGCTAGCTAGCCTAAATGTATCCATGTCATGAGATTTGTAAATGAAAGAGGAATATAATAATACACATTTAATGGCGTTTCCCATCTTCCCATTTAGAGTTTCTGGCGGAGCACAGAAATGCCCTTATCCAGATGGTGTGACAAAAGCATTTCCTAACGGATCTGCTAACTTTCTTTGTTGTTACTTTTAAGGTTGGAACCAACATGCAGTACCTCCAGCAGGAAGAGAGGCACAAACCATTTGTCTGCCAGCTCACTGACAAGCTACACTATTCACAGCCCTGTGTAATGTTCAATGTAATCGCATTACAATACCTTTTTAAACTTAATGTATTTATATTGTTTTTAAAATGTACAAATAAAAGGAAATGTATGGTTTAAACATGTTTATTTGTTTTAGCTGTTAGTGATAATTCCCTAAGTGTTAATACATTTGTGTTTACATCATTAAGCCTTTAATGTATGTGTTATAAATGACCAAAGGGGTGTGCCTTTTAAATTAAGTACAGCATCATGCGATAGAGAGTCTTTATGGATGTGTTATGAATGACCGAAGGTGTCTCACTTCAAATGAAGTATTACAGGACACTACATAAACTGTCAATAAATAGGCTATTTGCATTCTGCTGATTTATGAAGGTTCTCTCATGATCCACAGGTTACTGTAGGGTGTGAGAGGTATTTAACATGGATCGATGGACCTGCAAATGTTGTGTGTATCAGAACCAAGACGATTTGGAGTAGTCCAACCTGACTACTGCACCAGGTATTACTCTTCTGTTCCCATGCTGGAGACCAGGGCTTGATTACAGCCGGTTACAATGTTGCCAACAGCGGGGGAATGTGTCAAAGACCTGACTGGGCCCAGCACTGCATGGCTCGTTTTTGTTGTGCATGTTTGTGTACTGAGGAATGTGCAACTTGGTTCCAGAAGAAAGACACTTTCAATTTATTTAGGTTGGGAGCTTTCATCAAGGTAAGTGTTGTTTGGTGTAACGTCGTACCCAGGCTATTGAACATACTGTATAAAAAAAATAAAAAAAATGTATGCACTCACTAACTGTAAGTCGCTCTGGATAAGAGTGTCTGCTAAATGACTCAAATGTAAAAAATGTAAATACTGTATAAGCATGGGATATCAACCATTCAAAGTTAGCCTTAGTGGGAGTGATCATAGAATTCTATAGGAGTGACCTTACTGTGTAAAAAGTATTTGTCATCGTCATTAAACACAAGTCACAGTCTCGGTACTGGTACCCCCTGTATATATATCCTCATTATTGTTATGTAATTTTCTTGTGTTACTTTTTATTGTATTTTTTACTTTATTTATTCTTAACTCTATTTATTGAACTGCATTGTTGGTTAAGGGCGTGTAAGTAAGCATTTCATGGTAAGGTCTACACCTGTTGTAATCGGCGCATGTGACAAATAAAATGTGATTTGATTTGATAATTATGGCTAACCCTGCCCATTTCCACAATTGATCTTCTTAAAATGTGATTTTAAATCTAACCCTAACTAATGATGGCCAAGTTTGATGCGTTGGTCACCATACTTTCGGCACATTTGGGCGGAAGTGTCTGGGAACTAGAGTAGGTGTAACATGATATCACATTAGAGCGTATGCCATCCTTAAGGACAACATGTCACTCTTTATAAAGCACATGTTTATATCATATTTGACATAGTGGGTTATGTCACATTTGACATGGGTGATTATGTCACACGGTTATGCCACATTTATGAACCCTTTATAAAGAATGACATACGGTTATAGATGCTTTGTAACACATGTAGTGCTTATGAAGGCTTTATGAAGCCATTATAAGCTGAACGTCATTTAAAGCGGGACCGAAAATTGTGTAGGGTGCAATATGTATGTCCAAAATGAAAAAAAAAGTTTGGATTTAAGCTGATTGGGCACTCTTTAAAGGGCTGCAAAATTAGCAGCAAATTCCTCTGGGTGTAAACTGTGGATTTGAAACTAAAGTGTCCCTGAATAGAATGGATCCCCCTTTTACTGCATACAGACAATAATGTAAGGTGCAATCAATTATAGGAGTATGTCACACACAAAAAACATTGTTGACCATTTAGGTTTGAAAAAATAAAATAAAATAAAAATATCTTATAGAAATAGTTGTAATTATTGCTTGTATGATAACTAGTATAAAATACGATAATTATGCACATTTTCCTTTTCCAACATTTTCGCCCTAATTATTAATTTACAAAGTAACAGGAAGGGACACCTATTCTGAAGGATTCCAAAAATCCGTGACCTGGAAGTACTTAGCTAGTTATTCTTGCCTGCTTCACAGATAAGAACAACGTCCACATTAACGTTTTTATTGTTGTGATTTAGACGCTTGTTAACACCCTGGAACTCAAAATATGACTAAATTAACTGCACCGCATCACATACTTACCCCAGGTCATCTTTAATTCGCGTTGGCGAGAGTGTTTGGTTGTTATCTAGGCAACGCTAACTAGCTGCTAACAATGGCTAACTGTATGATTTTTCACACTCAAATAGCCTCCATCATGGAGGTGTTAGCGAATGCAGCCGTGGCAGAGATCTGTAAACTCGTAGATGACGACTATGCAGTGTTTCGTTTGGAAATAACTCAAAGCCAGAAAGAAAACAGGACATTGCGGAGGAAACTACTGGAACTGAAGGTGGCACGGGAGCGCGCAGAGAGGACAAGTCGAGAGCGCGTCTTCGCCAGTCGTCCCAGTAGTGTGAAGATCCTCGACCGATACAGAGGAATGGCAAGAGGTATATTTTGCAGGAGGACGAGGGTGCGCTGCCTGATTTTAACTAACCTCACCTAGTATTGGCAATACTATCTTCGTCCTCGATTTGTGGAAACAGGAGTCTCATAAAATGTATGTGTCCAGTTGCAGGGGGTCCGTTTTATTTTAAAAAACTGAACATTTTCTAAATTAAATCTAGTTTTTGGTCCATGAAGTAACCTAGACAGGTGTCTGTCATTATGACATTAGACAGTTTGGGGTGGACTCACCTGTCTCAATCAATGGTGGAGTTCATTTTGCCCTGGTAAGTGGAGATTAATTTAAGGACATGTAAGGTCTAAAATGGCCAAACTCCGCCTACCCGGGGCACCGGGTCATTCAGAAAGAACTCGACCAGTGAGCGAAGATTTGAAAAAGACAGGATGGCGGTGGACACATTGTTGGATTAGTTCATGGACCGAAAAAAATATTAATTTTAATAACGTTGCATTTTCTAAATTCAAACGGACCCCCTGCAACTGGACAGACATTTTATGAGACTCCTGTTTCCACGAATCGAGGATGAAGATTGTATCGTCAATACCAGGTCAGTTGAAAAATCTCTGGCTACGTTTTGTATAGCCACACCTGTAACTACCAGTACAATGGATACCAAAATGTTTTGGTTAAATCACATTATCCGGTGTTACAATCTGTAGCTACCTCTGCACAT
This sequence comes from Coregonus clupeaformis, assembly GCF_020615455.1. Classification (NCBI taxonomy): domain Eukaryota; kingdom Metazoa; phylum Chordata; class Actinopteri; order Salmoniformes; family Salmonidae; genus Coregonus; species Coregonus clupeaformis. The sequence continues at coordinate 25,702 of NW_025536239.1, forward strand.
GTGTTCAGATGTTTTATCCAGAATTGGATCTTGGTCAGTTTTTGGATAGTATGCAGTAATTCCCCTAATTACTTAGCTATCTTGCACAAAGACACAATATCATATTCTAACCAGATTCTTGATTTACTGCATTTCTTATTATTTACTCAATTAAAACAACGTGATGCATGTAACATAATCAACAAATAGTATATCAAGAAGTTATGAGAAGTGTTACCTTACATTCTTGCCAATTCTGGACAGTGTCAATAGTGTACAATATAGTGTTGAGCATTGACAGTACCTAACCTAACCACCTCTTTCCCCCCAATCACTCTCTCAGGTGAAGGACATCTCACTGGAGGCCACAGGAGCTTTGTGAAGCCAACGGGACACAATACATGGAGAGAAGACCAACCAATCACTGTTGATGAGGGGAGTGGAATCTCCACCCAGCATGTTATGGTGATAGAGGTTAGTGTAATATTGTTGTATTTATAATTGAATTACAGTTCCTTTGTAAATCAACTGTGTCCCGTTTATTTCAGAAAGGCTCCCCTCAGCTATTCACTTGCTTACATGTACATCCTTATTTATCTGCCATAGGGGAGCTTGTGAGACCCTACGACAACTCAACTCACGTACCGGTAATAACCTCCTCTCGTCTTGTCAGTCTACAGATGCAGAGGCTGCAGGTCCTGGGGTCAAGCAGGAGAGGTCTGAAGGAGAGGAGGACCCACGGAACAGCAGAGACATTCATTCTGGAGCGGATGGAGCGCACCTTGAAGCCACGGAGGACTCCACCCCCGCCTCAGTGCAACCCAGGACCCGACGCAGCATCACGGAGGTCAGTGGAACGCCGAATGCCATCCTCAAGTCAGAGACAGACACCAAGACTTTAACTGTAACACACAGGGTCTTACACACAGGATCTGACCACAGATCAGACCAAGAGAGACTGGGGCTGGGGAGACTGGGCTGTCCTCCTGCTCCCGGCTCAGAGTACTTAACGGTATTTCACCAGAGCCAGAGGACGGTTCATTCCCATGGTGATGGTGACGCGTTACACTCTGGCAGTGATGATCCGTCTTGTTCTTACACTACAGAGATGGACCCTGGCAACATGCCCTTGGGTTTAGAGACACAGACTGATCTGTCTAGAGGGGACTGGAACCAGTACAGTAGTAGTCTATACTCTGATGGGCATCTAGATAAGAAAGGGGAAGATCGGGTCATAGAGGAAGTGAAAGTGGAGGGCGACGGTCCTCCCACATGGAATGCAGATAGTCACCTAGGAGACGGACACTCACAGGGCAGATATTTCTTAGATTACAGGGGAAGCTTAGAGACAAATCCAATTCTAGAAACCCACTCCCCTTTACACTCGTTCAGGGATCGCGACCCAGTGTCCACCTCGATGGGGCATTCCGATTCAAACGGCCGCAATCTTTTCGATCAGGTATTGAAATCAAACGACAGGGCTAGAGCCCAGGCTCGGGAGGGGGAGCAACATCAGGCAATAGTAGAGAGAAAGCGGTTCCTCTGCATGTTCTGTAACAAAGGCTTCAGCTGCTCCCAGAAGGTGGAGATCCACCAGAGGGTCCACACAGGGGTGAAACCCTACAGCTGCCCCCAGTGTCACATGCGCTTCACCCAGGCTGGTGATCTGAAGAGGCACCAGAGGGTCCACACAGGGGAGAAACCATACAGCTGTACCCAGTGTCACATGCGCTTCACCCAGGCTGGCAGCCTGAAGAGGCACCTGAAGGTCCACACGGGAGAAAGGCCGTTCGCCTGTACACATTGCGGGAAGAGGTTCTCAGAGAGGACCTACCTCAGGATACACCAGCAGAAAAAACATTCCACTCTATAAAATGGAAACCATTATACTTTATAGCTTATTACATCAAACCCTGCATTAAAGACAAAGGTGAATTTTCATTGTCGTCAGCAGAAAAGATCCACAGATGCATTTGGAGTAATGACATTAACAGATTTCAGTGTTGAATATTCTTGGTTAGAGTATTGCATCCAGACATTGTGTGATACAGTCTAACAGCCTAAAAAGTCTGTTACATATTGTTTGTACTGTGTAGGCTATATAATATTCACAAATGCCCGTTTCATTACTTCCATTGAACTACTTCATTTTTTTCCCAAGACACTTTTAAAGTGAAAATGTAAGCAGTATCAAGTTCATGATGATTTTTATGGTGTATTTAAAACGTGTTTATGTTCAATAGAATGAAAAGTCCCATTTTGTGTTTAAGACTTGATTGAGACTCTCTTTAGTATACATCACATCTGATCTCACCCTATTCTGCATACACCAGACAGTGCTTTTATAACCAATATACACGTACTAAATATACCTACACATACCCACACACTAACAAACACCTACTGTACATGTCACAATAGTTTAGTCAGGTTTGTCTGATGACTTGATTAATCATAGTGGACTTATATTTACCACTGTGTAACTACAGTATAGGACTCAAACGCAGTGGGGATGGGTAAACACTCCGGGGCCATACTTGCAAAAATTTGAAAAAGTTTTAAGTTTAAGAATCAGCCCATTAAAATCGTTGACGTAGTGGCACGTGATCAAAGGCTTCACGTTAGCTGTTTTCATTACATAAACTTGTACATTTAGTCCAATGCTAATCTCCCCAGGTGGCCTTGATTCTTTCCTGTAACAAATTCTGTATCTACAAATTAAAATCGTCAACGTAGTTGGACGTGTTCCAACATTTGTTCATGGAAGCGTCCTTAACAGAAGTATAACAGCAGGTACTGATAATCAAAACAACTGCATCACGTGTATTTACTGATAATCAAAACAACTGCATCACGTGTATTTGACTGACTGGTCAAATTGCTTTCTGTGTAGAGTGCCTGGCTCCATGTAATTGTCGCAGATTGTGGTAAGGGTTAGAATCTCACATTCGTTTTTACACCCTTTGAAATTCCATTTATTTTGTGTTAAGAAGGGACGTAGCCAACAGCTTGAAAATTAAGAATAAGAATTAATTTAATAAGGAGCTACTTTTTTCTTTAGCCTTGCAGACAAACACACTGCTATGGCCTAATAATCATATTGCATAGGCTATATTATATGGGCATGTACACCTAAATGTAGGCCTACAATATTTGATATGCATTTTTATAATCACCTACATCGTCACATATGCGTTATTTGAATCGAGGACGAGCGTTACAAAGTGTAATAGGTTAGGATTACAGGTTGCACTCTCACTATCATCCTACAGATGGCAGTATTGCAGTTATTTTAAATAGGTTTGGAGTCCGGACTCGAACCCAGGCTTAGCCTACTGTATGTAAAAGATTCCAAATCGACAGTCTTAATGGAGGAAGACACTTGTCTATATCAGATGGTGAATTACTTATATTTGACAAAGTCATCTAACTCTCTTTTTCTCATATTCTGTACTATAGTAACTCCGATCAACAGTACAGCTAAAGCCTACATTCATTCACATCATATAGTGTCCTCCTTATGCTATAACTTATTCATGCGTATGGGACTTTGTATACACTTCAATTCACTTCGACAATGTGTGTGAGGCTATAGACCTATGGAAATAAAAATGAATCACTCCTGGAACCCTCTCATGTGAAATCCATGAATTCAATGTAAAAATGCAGACCGATACATAGGCTACTGGCACCGCTACATAAATAATCAACGCTACTCTAGTATAGGCTATATTACATAGACGTGTAGGTTGACACTTACATGTACAATGTTATAAATGCATTATTATAATCATCCACTTCATCACATACAGTGGGGAGAACAAGTATTTGATACACTGCCGATTTTGCAGGTTTTCCTACTTACAAAGCATGTAGAGGTCTGTAATTTTTATCATAGGTACACTTCAACTGTGAGAGACGGAATCTAAAACAAAAATCCAGAAAATCACATTGTATGATTTTTAAGTAATTCATTTGCTTTTTATTGCATGACATAAGTATTTGATCACTTACCAACCAGTAAGAATTCCGGCTCTCACAGACCTGTTCGTTTTTCTTTAAGAAGCCCTCCTGTTCTCCACTCATTACCTGTATTAACTGCACCTGTTTGAACTTGTTACCTGTATAAAAGACACCTGTCCACACACTCAATCAAACAGACTCCAACCTCTCCACAATAGCCAAGACCAGAGAGCTGTGTAAGGACATCAGGGATAAAATTGTAGACCTGCACAAGGCTGGGATGGGCTACAGGACAATAGGCAAGCAGCTTGGTGAGAAGGCAACAACTGTTGGCGCAATTATTAGAAAATGGAAGAAGTTCAAGATGACGGTCAATCACCCTCGGTCTGGGGCTCCATGCAAGATCTCACCTCGTGGGGCATCAATGATCATGAGGAAGGTGAGGGATCAGCCCAGAACTACACAGCAGGACCTGGTCAATGACCTGAAGAGAGCTGGGACCACAGTCTCAAAGAAAACAATTAGTAACACACTACGCCGTCATGGATTAAAATCCTGCACGCAAGGTCCCCCTGCTCAAGCCAGCGCATGTCCAGGCCCGTCTGAAGTTTGCCAATGACCATCTGGATGATCCAGAGGAGGAATGGGAGATGGTCATGTGGTCTGATGAAACAAAAATAGAGCTTTTTGGTCTAAACTCCACTCGCTGTGTTTGGAGGAAGAAGAAGGATGAGTACAACCCCAAGAACACCATCCCAACCGTGAAGAATGGAGGTGGAAACATCATTCTTTGGGGATGCTTTTCTGCAAAGGGGACAGGATGACTGCACCGTATTGAGGGGAGGATGGATGGGGCCTGTATCCGAGATCTTGGCCAACAACCTCCTTCCCTCAGTAAGAGCATTGAAGATGGGTCGTGGCTGGGTCTTCCAGCATGACAACGACCCGAAACACACAGCCAGGGCAACTAAGGAGTGGCTCCGTAAGAAGCATCTCAAGGTCCTGGAGTGGCCTAGCCAGTCTCCAGACCTGAACCCAATAGAAAATATTTGGAGGGAGCTGAAAGTCTGTTTTGCCCAGCGATAGCCCCAAAACCTGAAGGATCTGGAGAAGGTCTGTATGGAGGAGTGGGCCAAAATCCCTGCTGCAGTGTGTGCAAACCTGGTCAAGACCTACAGGAAACGTATGATCTCTGTAATTGCAAACAAAGGTTTCTGTACCAAATATTAAGTTCTGCTTTTCTGATGTATCAAATACTTATGTCATGCAATAAAATGCAAATTAATTACTTAAAAATCATACAATGTGATTTTCTGGATTTTTGTTTTAGATTCCGTCTCTCACAGTTGAAGTGTACCTATGATAAAAATTACAGACCTCTACATGCTTTGTAAGTAGGAAAACCTGCAAAATCGGCAGTGTATCAAATACTTGTTCTCCCCACTGTTAGTGTGGACCAGCAGTGACAAAAATGCTTGAAGCGAGGGGTTCGAGAACCCGCGGTTAATGAACACGCTTTAGCTCTGTTTGCCACCTGGAAAGCAATGACTGTTTCAGTACATGACAGCTATTTGACAAGTCCATAAGGCTCTTCTACTTTTTTTTGTACGATAAACTTAAATGTTGTATAGACCTTTATCTTTTTTCCGTAAAAGCACATGGATGTATGTGAAACGGATAAAAACGTGGGACTTCAAAATACGAACATGTAACTTTAGTAAGTATCCTAGTCAAGGATGCGATGATCATGCAATATTGAGACAGACCAAGTGAAGAGGAACAAAAGTAAACCTTGAATTTGAAGGTTTAAATGTATCCCTCTGGTGGCCAAGTTGTCCTATTTAAAGAAATGCCATTGGTTTGTGGAGAAAAAGTTTAAGATCTTTGATAGGCTGATAAGGAATTTGTTACTGGAATAGGGCTAAATGTGCAAGCTTATGCAATGGGAACCGCTAACATGTAGCCTTTGTAAAGTGTTGGTCAACATGTAAACAGTTGGTCCCATGCTTCATGAGCTGAAATAAAAGATCACAGAAATTTTGCATATGCATAAAAAGCTTATTTCTCTCAAATTTTGTGCACAAATGTTTACATTCCTATTAGTGAGCCTTTCTCCTTTGCCAAGATAATCCATCTACCTGACAGGTGTGGCATATCAAGAAGATGATTAAACAGCATGATCATTACACAGGTGCACCTTGTACTGGGGACAATAAAAAGCCACTTTAAAATGTGCAGTTTTGTCACACAACACAATGCCACAGATGTTTTGAGGGAGCGTGCAATTGGCATGCTGACTGCAGGAATGTCCACCAGCGCTGTTGCCAGAGAAATGAATGTTAATTTCTCTACCATAAGCCACCTCCGTTTTAGAGAATTTGGCAGTACATCTAACGGCCCTCACAACCAGAGACCACGTGTAACCACGCCAGCCCAGGACCTCCACATCCGGCTTCTTCACCTGCGGTATCGTCTGAGACCAGCCACCCGGACAGCTGATGAAACTGTGGGTTTGCACAACCAAAGGATTTCTGCACAAACTGTCAGAAACCGTCTCAGGGAAGCTCATCTGCGTGCTCGTCGTCCTCACCAGGGTCTTGACCTGACAGCAGGTCGACGTCGTAACCGACTTCAGTGGGAAAATGCTCACCTTTGATGGCCACTAGCACACTGGAGAAGTGTGCTCTCCACCGATGAATCCCGGTTTCAACTCTACCGGGCAGATGGCAGACAGCGTGTATGGCGTCGTGTGGGCGAGCGGTTTGCTGATGTAAACGTTGTGAACAGAGTTCCCCGTGGTGGTGGGTTTATGGTGTGGGCAGGCATAAGCTACGGACAACGAACAAAACTGCATTTCATCAATGGCAATTTGAATGCAAAGAGATAACGTAAGATCCTGAGGCCCATTGTTGTGCCATTCATCCGCCGCCATCACCTCATGTTTCAGGATGATAATGCACGGCCCCATGTCGCAAGGATCTCTACACAATTCCTGGAAGCTGAAAATGTATCTTGTGACCAACAGATGCATATCTGTATTCCCAGTCATGTGATATCCCTAGATTAGGGCCTAATGAATTTATTTCAATTGACTGAAATATAAATGCAACATGTAACAATTTCAAAGATTTTACTGAGTTAGTTTATATAAGGAAATCATTCAATTGAAATAAATTCAGGCCCTAATCTATATGGATTTCACATGACTGGGAATACAGATATGCATCTGTTGGTCACAGACACATTTTCAGCTTCCAACGCAACAATTTCAAAGATTTTACTAAGTGTTTTGATAACTTTCAAATGTAGTAACAGGTCCATGTAGAATAAACAACCCTTCACATAATACCATAGAAGCAGTGTTCTGTTAATATAACAATGTGAACCTTTCATATTTTATTGTCATTCCCAGCCAATACAGATACTCTGCCTATCTGCATTTGTCTGGTGGTATTGGGGCTACCTTGGCAAACATGTCAGTGGTCATACCTTCCTGTGTGGTGTCCTGTATACAACAGGAGTTTCCTGGTGCAGAATACACAGGGTTCCTCCGTCCCCATGTTGACTGATACCATTCAATTCAATAATTTAAAAATACAATACAAGTAAAAGTTGTCTAGTAAAATGTTTATGCTGAATGCCAGGTCTCTCTCCATTCAGACACATCAGTATCAAGCCTGTCTGTCAGTCTGGACTTCATCACATCATCTTGCATGTCTCCATGTGCTGGCTCCATACATGTTTCTGTAAACACATACATACATAGTCACTGTTCTTTTACCAATGGCAGTTAGGATAGGTGATATCTGACACACAAACAGGTACTATGTTGAAGTTTGAACAGGTCAGATAAAACCTACCCAATTATGGTCTCCCCATCAAATGACTGAGGCTGCCGACTGGCAAAAGCATCTACAGTCCATCTGTAGAAATAGGCAGAGTTGAGTCAGAGTTTATCAGCGACAAATGGAATGAAAAGGGTGTTGCAAATGTACATTTCTGGTGTACTGTATTAGTAGTAATCCCCTTCAGTCCCACATTGTGGATGTGTTGAGTGCCAGGTCTCTCTCCATTCAGAGACGTCAGTATCAAGTCTGTCTGTCGGTCCGGACTCCATCACATCATCTTGCAAGTCTCCAAGTGCTGGCGCCATAGCTGCATCTGTGAACACATACACAGTCACTGTTCTATTACCAATGGCAGTTAGGATAGGTGATATCTGACACACATATACTATGTTGAAGTTTAAACAGACTAAACCTACCTAATTCTGGTTTCCCCATCAACGACCGTTGGTGAGCAGGCAAGAGGTGAGGCTGGAGTTGAGGTCTTTGCCAGCGCCCAATTGATGGGCATGGCAGCATGGCCCCTCATCAAAGATACTTGTCGGTCAAACACAGAGCACTGATTACATTATCAATGGTGGTTAAGATTCACATGGTGGAACCAAACTGATCGCTGCATTCAACTTTCTATTTCAAGTTAAATAGAATGGTAAATGCAGCGATCAGGCTGGTTCCACCAGGCTAGGTTATGAAGGTGAATTGGTACAAAACTCAAAACTGTTTAGACCTTTGACCAGGTCAAATGTCACCAACCTGATTCGAGCGTTCTCCCTGTTCCATGTATAGGAATTCTCACAGCGAGGGCATGTCTGTGTGATGCTGAGGGTCCCCTTGCTGGTCTTCTCTATGTTGCATGTTCGGCTGCAAACTTGACATTTCTCGAACTGCTGCTGCAAGCAATCCTCAAACAATGGACTTCCTCATCTTATGAGGTGGTGTTGAATGGGAGGGTCTGTGACAGGGTGATACAATAGACAGAATTGCATTTTGTTATAAAGGACAACGCTTTTTGATAATGTGCTTCAAACCAAAATTACTGTACTACTTGTATCTGATTGGCTGGGTAATTCACCTACTAGTTTATCAAACCGTGTATTTTTTAATACAACTTTTCATATACATTACCGTTGTTGATGAAGCCGTCTGTGTCATCAGGGCAGTAACTAGGTCGTCACTATTTACCACAGCCACAAAGTCATAAACTACGGCTATTTCTACAATTTATCTTCAAAACATTTGATTTTGAACGTAACCTTAACCCTAACCTTAATCACACTGCTAACCCTAAAGTAAGACCAACAATTTTTACGATATAGCCAATTTTGATGTGGCTGTGGAAAACCTAATTCTATGCTTTACAGATGTAGATTGACTAGCTAGATTCAATTCAGGCCTGTGACACCATTGCGGTTTGTTGCGCCTAGTTCATCGTATTTGTCAGACTCAGACATGAGTTAACTACCACCATAGCTGCATTCATTATTTAGTTTTACCCTTGACAATAACGTACAGAATACACTTGTATGAGTTACAACCTAACTTGCAAATCCGATTGATCAAATAACGTTAAATAACCAGTAGTGAGCTACCAACGAACTAAGTTGTAATGAGCTAGTTAGCTAACTTAGTTATCTAGCTAGCTATGCTAACAATAACTAAAACGTTAGCTAGCCTGCCTCGATAGCTAACATTATAGCTAGCTTGCCTCGCTTTATCAAAAGATAGCTACATAACCTGCAATAACGTTAACGTCGTTATGCCAGCGGTCATTATATTACAGTATCTCTGGCTAAACTCACCACCACCGAACATTGCAGACTTGGAGACTGACGAACTCCAACCACCTTTCCGCATACTAGGGTCCTTCCGCAGGGCATGCAAACCATATAACTTTCGCTGTGGAGCCATGGTCAATCCATATAGCGCTTTTCAGTTTTAAACGGCGGTGATCCTTTGAACGCATTAGAGGCGATGAAACAACAGAGCCCCATTCTAAAAACGGGAAGCGGAGGGGCAATTTGCACGTGGAGCTTGGCAAAAGTGGGGATGGGTTGTTGACATAATTGTAATCCAAAACCAACTTTCATTTACTCATTGTGATGGACTGGGTTCCAAACTCCGTTTTTGGCAACACTGACATTATGACCAAAATTGGTCTATTTACACTTTGTAGTCAATTTTGACACTAACATAAATGTTTGTGACTCATATCAATGGCACATAGGCCGTTTTCAATGGGATTAGTTGCTTTTTTATGGGCAGTCGCATCTTTAAGATCTTTGATAGGCTGATATGGAAATTGTTACAGGAAATAATCAATGTTCCCAAGTATGGCCCCTTACATGTTGAAAGTGTGCTTATTACCTGTGTGTGCCTGTGTACATACCCGAGGGAGTGTATATCTGTGTAATCTGTATCACCTGTCTCTTCCAGGAGGAGGAGGGTCCAGAGGTGCTGCTGGTGAAGGAGGAGGGGTGTGAGGAGGGTCTGGGGAACCCTGAGGGGACCATGGTCATGGAGGACAACCAGACTACACCTCCTCCTGAACCCACAGAGGAACCAGCTGAGCAGCACAGGACCACACACAGTCTCACTGAGGTGAGCCCACTGTGAACTACTGTCTGAATGTTATTAGGTCAGGGCCTGTATCCACAAAGCCTCTCAGAGTAGGAGTGCTGATCTAGGATCACTTTAGCCTTTTAGATCATAATGGATACAATTATATGGAAATATCCTAGATCAGCACTCCTACTCAGATTCTTTGTAGATACATTTACATTACATTTACATTTACATCATTTAGCAGACGCTCTTATCCAGAGCGACTTACAAATTGGTGCATTCAACTTATGATAGCCAGTGGGACAACCACTTTTTTCTTTTTTTTTTTATGGGGGGAGGGGGAAGAATAATAATAATAATAATAATATGCCATTTAGCAGACGCTTTTATCCAAAGCGACTTACAGTCATGCGTGCATACATTTTTTGTGTATGCGTGGTCCCGGGATCGAACCCACTACCTTGGCGTTACAAGCGCCGTGCTCTACCAGCTGAGCTACAGAGGACCAGAAGGATTACTTTATACTATTCCAGGTATAGATACAGGTCCAGGTATTGATTAATTTTGTCTTAAGTGTGGGACCATGCCTTTGAATTATCAAACCATTAAAGAGTGTCAATTAATCAAATTAACTAACATTCATAGCAATCCCTCATTGCCCAATCAGAAGATGCTCCATAGCAGGGTGCTCATATCAGATTTTTTTATCCAACATCCTCTCTCTCTGTATCTCTTACAAGTCAGTAGACATGGAGGATGGGAAGCCTGATCTGCTGCTGGTCAAAGAGGAGACAATAGAAGATGGACCAGAGAGCATTGATCTTCTGAGTGGACTAAAGATGGGGGAGCAAGGTAAGGGAGAAATACATATAGCCTACCTACAGTAATAGATCTTCAATGGGAATAGTGATGCGCCTGGCAATTTTTTTGTAAGAATTTTCTTCATTCATAAAATAAAATAAATACAACCTATGTTTACATCCAAAAACACACAAAAAAACTCAATATGTAGAGTTTTCTCTGGCATGTTTGTAAAGTCTATTTTCTAACCTCTTCCTGCAGGTAATTGGCTGGAGGCTAACAGAGGAGACTGGGTGGCCAACTTGGATTCCCAGACCCAGACAGGTGCAGCCAAGGGCCCTGGGGACGACATCATAGAGCAGGCCAGGACCATAGGCGACATAGTGGGAGGTCAGTGGATGGGACAGCGTCTCAACTCTGCGCTGCAGTACAATACTGTTAACCACAAACAGAAACAGACAGTCAAACACAAAACAACATCCGATCTTAGTCTCCATGACAACAGACTGGCTGAGACCAGGCCAAGGCGTAGATTTGGTCTGCAGGGACGGGGAGGTGTCCATATGCGGCGGGAGAGAACAGACACAGACTCGGCTAGCGATGCTCCGTCCTGCTCCTATAGTTGTGATTCAGAGAGACTGATGGTGCCTAAGGTTAACCCCCTGACAGGTGCTGCCTTCAGCCTGCCTTCAATAGGATCTATCAACTGGAACATGGACCCTGCGACAACACAGACACTCCCTGGCCTTCGTCCTCCTCACACTCTCCTAAAGTTAAACCAGACCTCAGACAATATCAGTGCCTCAACACTTAATTGCTACACAAGCCCATTGACAAATGACAGTAGTAGAGACGGAATCAGTAAAGGTGGCAGCGCCAAAGAGAAGCGCTTCCCGTGTTCGTTCTGTTGGAAATCCTTCAGTTTCCCCATAGAGGTGGAGATCCACCAGAGGATGCACACAGGGGAGAAACCGTTCAGCTGCCACCTGTGCCGGGCCAGTTTCTCACACTCGTTCAACCTAAAGAGGCATCATAGGGTCCACACAGGGGAGAAACCATACAGCTGCCCCCAGTGTGAGAGGAGGTTCTCTCACCAGCACCAGCTGAAGAGGCACCTGAAGGTCCACACGGGAGAGAGGCCGTTTGCCTGTACGCATTGCGGGGAAGAGGTTCTCAGAGAGGAGCAACCTCAGGATACACCAGCAGAAAATGCACACAGCCCATGTATAGAGTATAGTGACATGTAATATATTACTAGTTAGTTTGTAGTTAATTCTGTTGGTTTTAGATGTAGTAGGGAACTGGATGAGGTGAACTGAGGAAAGAATGAATATGATGAGGCAGAGTAGATTATATGGTGATGGTTGGTGTGATGGTGTCTGTAAAAATGCTTCACTGATGAAGGTGACAAATATGTCCCTTTAGGTTGATACTGGTGTTTTATAGTGAGATAATGATAGTGCCTTAATTCACTTAACAAAGGTACATACCATCTGTGTAATGTAATGTAAAACCTTTTTCAAAGTATTCTAAAATTCATTTAATCAAAGTGAAGGTACCAGATTTACAGAAAATGTAAAGTCTTACCATAGTGAGAAAAGTTATTCTACATGTCACGTATCATTTTGTGCAATAAAAGTACTGTTCTTCACGTTATGTGACTGTTTGACCATTTTGTTTAAATTAAATAAAAACTGTGCTGACTGACTTGGTTATTTTTGTGTCATTGCAGGGACTGAGTTTCCCTTATCTCAGTGGAACCAAATCATTATACTTCATTCTTGAATCAACAGATATGGACATTTTTTATAATAAACTCCACTGGCTCCATATTGTTAGGTATTTGAATCACAGTGTTAGAGATGGGCTTGACTGTGGTTAACATTTTATAATATCATGTCATGTTTCTGTGTGTACAGCAAAAGAGTTTCTTATATAAACCTTTATATGCTCTTCTGTTCAATTTGTGTTTACAGCCTGCAGTCCATGAGGACCTGCTGATATCCGGTGTTGCTGGCGGAGAGACTGGACCTCTAAAGCGGCTGGTCACAAACCCTGGCCCCGGATCAGAACCATGGATCAGGAGCCGTCACTCTTCCTTCCTGTCTCAGAATCAGGATGGAACCTCGAGGGACAAAGACTCCACCATCACGCAGAACACAACCAGTGGACAGGTGGACTGAACAACCTCAGTCCTGGTGGTCATCAGAGACAGAGGCTCCAGTCAGGGATCCAGTCTGAAGCCCAGACCCTTCTCTTCACAGTCTCAGTGCAGGGATGGAGCAGGGCCTGGGGCTGATAGAGATCGACCCTCCTGTTCCTATGATACAAACAGCACAGTATCCATGATGAATAGAGAATGTCACCCTGGACTTCAGCCTTCACAGAGAATGGTGGGAGCCCCCCCTGGTGGTCTATCAGCAAGTCTGTCTTCTCCTTCAGGGTCTTGTATACTGCCTGGTGACTGGGTTCATAGAAGGCCTGGACCTGGGTCTAGCCTTCCTCAGTTATCACGGGGTTACCCCACCAATACAGACAGGGTCAGGATGGGTGTTCTCCACAAGAGGTACTTAGCCTATAACACAGCACACAATCCCAACAACACCCAATCAATGGCTAGAGGTCAAGAAGGGAGCTCAAGAATGACCACACGAGGGTGGTGGCTCCTGCTTCTACCTCCTCTGGTGTCATTGGGTCACAACGTGGGAGGCCGAGCATTGGGACGGACGCAGACAAGCCGTACGCCTGCCCCACGTGTGGGAAGCGCTTTGCTGAGGCGAACTATGTGAAGAAGCACCAGAGGGTCCACACAGGGGTGAAACCCTTCAGCTGTACCCAGTGTCACATGCGCTTCGCCCAGGCTGGTGACCTGAGGAGGCACCAGAGGGTCCACACAGGGGAGAAACCATACAGCTGCCCCCAGTGTGAGAAGAGGTTTTCCCGCCAGTACCAACTGAATGTGCACCAGAGGATCCACACAGGGGAGAAAATATATTAGTTCGCTCTGTACGCACTGCGGAAGAGGTTCTCAGAGAGGAGCTACCTCAGGATACACCAGCAGAAAAACCATTCCACTCTATAACATAGAAAGTAACCATTCTACTTGATAGCTTCTGATGTTTAGATCAAACTCTGTATTAAAGACAATTATACATTTTCATTGATGTCAACAGAAAAAAATCCACAGATGCATTTGGAATAATGATCGTAACAGATTTCAGTGTTGAATATTCTTAAGTAGAATATTGCATCCAGAAATGTTTTGATATACACGGTATAAGGCACATACAGTGCCTTCAGAAAGTATTCATACACCTTGACTTATTCCACATTTGTTGGTTACAGCCTGAATTCAAAATGTATTAAATATTTTTTACATCTCACCCCATCTACACACAATACCCCATAATGTCAAAGTGAACATGTTTTTAGAAATGTTAGCAAATGTATTGAAAATGAAATATAGAAATATCTAATTTACATAAGTATTCACACCCCTGAGACAATACATGTTAGAATCACTTTTGGCAGCGATTACAGCTGTGAGTCTGTAATGACGCTCCAGGAGAGTGAGGATCCATTTGCAGTTTTATTACAACCTTGGTCGTACAAACAGGGTCAATCGCCAGCAGACACAACAGTAGGGATAAGGCAACTCGGAATCCAGGTACAGGCATAAGGTCAGTGCAGGCAGCAAGCTACAACAATCAGTCCAGTAAAGAATGTAGTCCAAGGCAGACAGCAAACAATCAAGGAGGGAAAAACAGTCCAGAGTAAATCCACGGGTAGACAGACACAGGCGAAAGCACAGCAATGATCACCAGGGCTAACAAGACTTCGCGAAGAGAGAGAGTTAGAGAGCACCTAAATAGTCTACTGATGGGAGTCAGGTGACGGTAATCAGAGCCAGGTATGTGGGAAATGAAGTTCAGGGTTTAATACTCAGGAGAGGGTTCCCCTCTGGTGGTGAGCAGGAGGAACAGCGGGAGTCTCATTTGTGACAGAGCCCCCCTGCGAGCGGCTCCTGACGCTGTGCGCTAACGACGCCGGGGTCTTCCTCGAGGTCGAGGGGCCGGTTTCTCGGGTGCGTCCTATGGAACTCAGTCATGAGTGCGGGGGTGAGTATGTCCTCTGTATTAACCCAGGATCGCTCTTTCCGGTCCGTACCCCTCCCAATCCACCAGATATTGGAGGAGCCTGCCCCGGCGTCTGGAATCGAGTAGATCTCGAACCTGATATGCCTCCTCGCCGTCCACCAAGATGGGTGGGGGCCCTGATCACTGGTCTGCTCCTCCTCCTCAGCTCTCGGACCACCAGCGGGTTTGAGAAGTGATACATGAAAGAGTGGGAGAGATAACGATAATGGGGGAGTGTGCCAAACGGAAGGAAACTGGTGTAATCTGTTTAACAATCTGGAAGGGGCCTACATACCTGGGACTGAGTTTCTTGCAAGGAAGTCTGAGGCGTAGGTCTCGAGTGGATAGCCAGACCCATTGACCTGGAGTATATTCGGGATTGAGGCGACGGTGACGAGTGGCCTGCAACCTCTGTCTCCTGACAGCACGTAGCAGGTGGGTGTGAGCCTGACTCAGATGTCCTCGCTTCTCTGGAGCCAGTCGTTGACAGAGGGTACCTCGGTGGGTTCCCCTGACCAAGGAAATAGGGGAGGGTTGGAAGCCCATTACACATTGGAATGGAGTTAGACCGGTGGAGGGTTTCTGGAGTGAGTTCTGTGCATACTCCGCCCACATGAGGAATCGACTCCAGTCTGCTTGGTTCTGATGACAGTAGGTTCTGAGAAACCGGGTGACTTCTGATTGAGGCGTTCTGTCTGACCATTAGATTGTGGGTGATATCCTGACGTGAGGCTAATGTTGATGTTGAGTTGTTGGAAGAATGCTGACCATACTCTGGATGTGAATTGGGGCCCCGGTCCGACCACGATGTCCTCAGGCAGGCCATAGAAGCGAAACACAAGGTTGCACATGAGTTCGGCTGTTTCCAATGCAGTAGGCAGTTTGGGAAGTGGAATCAACCGGCAGGCCTTGAGAAGCGATCTATGACAGTGAGTATTGTGGTGTTCCCCATTGGACTTGGAAGATCGGTAATAAAGTCTATGGCAAGATGGGACCATGGTCGGTGGGGAACTGGCAGAGGTTGCAGTAGGCCCGATGGTAGTTGTCTGAGATGTTTGCTTGTGTTACAGGTGGTGCATTCGTTAATGAATTTTATTGTGTCTGCCCGCAAGGTTGTACAAAAACTGTTCTGAAGCAGGTGAACAGTGGCAGCGATTCCAGGATGACCGGAGCTGAGTACGGAGTGAACTTGCTGTAGCACTTTCTGACAGAGATCTTGAGGTACAAAAAGTTTTGTTAGGGGGCATTCGGGAGGAGGGGTCTTTTGTGAATTGGCCTGGGTGAGCTCTGTCATGATGTCCCACTGAATAGGGGCCACGATTAATGACTCAGGAAGCAGGGTTTCCTTGGATTCAGTGGGAACTACAACCGTCGTGTTGACGTGACAATGCGTCTGCTTTGGTGTTCTTTGAACCGGGACGATAGGTAACGGTGAAGTCAAATCGTGTAAAGAAGAGAGCCCACCTCGCTTGTCTGGGATTCAGTCTCTTGGCAGATCGCAAGTATTCCAGATTCTTGTGGTCAGTTAGAATCACAAACGGGTGTTTAGCTCCCTCCAGCCAATGACGCCACTCCTCCATAGCTGCTTTCATGGCCAACAGTTCTCGGTTACCGCCGTCGTAGTTCTGTTCGGCTGGACTAAGTTTGCGGGAGTAATAGGCGCACATGGATAGAGCTTGAGTGGGGATCCGTGTCGCTGTGAGAGGGATGGCTCCAATGCCCGTATTGAAGCGTCCACCTCAACTGTAAACGGGATTTCAGGATTAGGGTGGTGGAGGATGGGGGCCGATGTGAAACGTGACTTGAGGTTCTCGCGAAGCCTCCTGTGCTGTAGTTGACCAGGTGAGGTGTCGTGCATTTCTCTTAGTCATAGAGGTTAAGGGAGAGGCTACCGAGCTGAAATTCCTGATGAAGCGTCGGGTGAGGTTAGCAAATCCCAAGAAGCGTTGTAACTCCTTTAAGGTTACTGGCAATGGCCAGTCTAGAACGGCCTTGACCTTCTTCTCGTCCATGGCGACTCCTTCCTGGCTGATGATGTAGCCCAAGAAAGACGTGGAAGTCTGGTGAAATTCGCACTTCTCTGCTTTGGCGTATAATTGGTGATCAATGAGTCGTTGTAATACTGTTCTCACGTGTTGCACGTGTTCCTCATAGGTGTTGGAATAGACGGAATGTCATCGATGTAAACAATTACCCAACGATTAAGCATGTCCCAAAGACGTCATTGATAAACGACTGAAATACGGACGGACTATTGGACAGCCCGAAAGGCATAACCAAATACTCATAGTGCCCAGTGCTGGTAGAGAGGCTGTCTTCCATTCATCACCGTCCGGATGCGAATGAGATTGTAGGCGCTGCGGAGGTCCAGTTTGGAGAAGTACTTGGCTTGCGGAGTTGTTCTAGGGCAGCTGGTACCAGCGGTAAAGGATATCGAAACTTGACGGTGATGTCGTTGAGACCCCGGTAGTCGATACAAGGCGTGGGCCACCGTCTTTTTTTTAACAAAGAAGAAGCCAGAGGCTGCAGGTGATGTCGACGTTCTAATGAACCCCTTCGAAAGTTCCTCCTCGATGTAGTTGTTCATGGCTTCTGATTCGGGTTGTGATAGAGGGAAGATTCGGCCCTTAGGGTGGTGTTGTGCCTGGTAATAGTTCGATGGAACAGTCGCTTGATCGGTGGGGAAGGGAGTTCCATCGCCTTGGTCTTGCTAAAAGCTTCGATGAGGTCAGAGTATTCAATGGGAAGAGTGGGGAAAAGGACCGGCTCGTCCTTTAGCGTGACGGTCTGAATGGAGAGTGAAGGGGCTGCCAGTTAAGCATTTGGAGTGACATAACGGGTCCCATTCGATGATCGACCCTCCCTCCATGAGATGAGGGGGATTATGTTGGCGTAGCCAAGGGAGTCCAAGAATAACCGGGTTATGAGGTGATGAAATGACGTAGAAAGCGAATTACCTCAGTATGAAGGTACCGGTCTGTAGTTGAAGGTCCACGGTGGTGTGCAGGACCCTCCCATCGCGAGGGCCGTCCATCTAGCGCCTCCACTGCCAATTGAGAGTCACAGGAGATTAATGGGAGTTGTTGTTGTTGGGCAAACTCGTGAGACATAAAGTTCCCGGCTGCTCCTGAGTCTAATAGAGCTGATGTGGATATCTGATTGCCCTCTAGAGATAATACTATAGGTACTTTGATGCAAGAACTGGAGTGATGTGCTTGAACACAAGGACTCACCGAAGAGGGATTGCGAGGAGGTGGTCTGGTGGGGGCAAAACGCCCTCAGATGGCCCGGTTGACCACAATAGAGGCAGAGATGTTGACGTATGCGGCGTTCTCGTTCTTCCCGGAGTCAGGTGAGTATATCCGAGCTGCATGGGTTCAGTTTGAGACAGAGTGACCGGGTATTGTGTGCTGGTGGGTACCGTTCTGAGTGGACGACGCGTGAACGAATCAGATTATCAATCTGAATGGTTAGTTCGATGAATTGATTCAGCGATCTCCCTTCATCTCGGCAGGCCAGTTCGGATTGCAACTCCAAGCTGAGTCCCTTGCGAAAGAGCAGTTTAAGTGTGCTCTCCACCCAGTCAGTTTGAGCTGCTAGAGTGCGAAATGTCAAAGCATATTCTGCTGCGGTATTCCTGCCCTGGCTCAACGCCAGTAGTCGGTCATCAGCTCTCTTACCTCCCTCCGGGTGTTCAAATATTTCCCGGAAGCGTTGAAGAAAGGTACCAAACGAAGGGGAAAGCAGTGCCATCCTCTCTCCAAACCGCCGTCACCACTCTAACGCCTTGTCAGTGAGGAGTAAGCATACCAAGGAAATCTTGCTGGCATCGGTGACATACATCGCTGGTTGTTGATCAATGAATAATGAACATTGCAGTAGAAATCCCTTACTTTTAGTTGGGTTGCCGTCCAATTTATCAGGGAGAGCCAGACGTGGGTTAACTGTGAGTGACGGTGGTGGAGGAAGCGCCCACACTCGCGTTCGATTGAGGAGGGCTGGGTTCGTTAGCGACACCGGCAACCTCTGTAGCGTCCTGACGAGTTCCTCTGTTACTGTAGTTAAATGGGTTAGCTGCTGTTGATGAATGGCGAGTTGGTTAGCTTGAGTGGAGATCTCCGTGGACATCTGAACCAGAGCTGCTGGATCGTGTGTTGGCGAAGTCTTCTGTAATGACGCTCCAGGAGAGTGAGGATCCATTTGCAGTTTTATTACAACCTTGGTCGTACAAACAGGGTCAATCGCCAGCAGACACAACAGTAGGGATAAGGCAACTCGGAATCCAGGTACAGGCATAAGGTCAGTGCAGGCAGCAAGCTACAACAATCAGTCCAGTAAAGAATGTAGTCCAAGGCAGACAGCAAACAATCAAGGAGGGAAAAACAGTCCAGAGTAAATCCACGGGTAGACAGACACAGGCGAAAACGCACAGCAATGATCACCAGGGCTAACAAGACTTCGCAAAGAGAGAGAGTTAGAGAGCACCTAAATAGTCTACTGATGGGAGTCAGGTGCAACGGTAATCAGAGCCAGGTATGTGGGAAATGAAGTTCAGGGGTTTAATACTCAGGAGAGGGTTCCCTCTGGTGGTGAGCAGGAGGAACAGCGGGAGTCTCATTTGTGACAGAGTCTTTCTGGGTAAGTCTCTAAGTGCTTTTGCACACCTGGATTATACGATATTTGGACATTATTTTAATAATTGTTCAAGCTCTGTCAAGTTGGTTGTTGATCATTGCTAGACAGCCATGTTTAAGTCAAAAAAATGTATCTAGGCCACTCAGGAACATTCAATTTCGTCTTGGTAAGCAACTCAATTGTATATTTGGCGTAGCTCTATTCCTTTTATTTTTATCCAAAAAAACTCCCGAGTCCTTGCTGATGACAAGCATACCTATAACATGATGCAGCCACCACCTTGCTTGAAAATATGAAGAGTGGTACTCAGTGATGTGTTGTGTTGGATTTGCCCCAAATATAACGCTTTGTATTCAGGACATAAAGTTAATTTATTTTACACATTTTTTGCGGTTTTACTTTAGTGCCTTATTGCAAACAGGATGCATGTTTTGGAAATTGTTTTTCTTCTGTCCAGGCTTCCTTCTTTTCACTCTGTCATTTAGGTTAGTATTGTGGGTAACTACAATGTTGTTGATCCATCCTACATGTTCTCCTATCAGAGTCATTAAACTCTGCAACTGTTTTAAAGTCACCATTGGCCTCATGGTGAAATCCCTGAGCGGTTTCCTTCCTCTCTGGCAACTGAGTTAGGAAGGACGCCTGTATCTTTGTAGTGACTGGGTGTATTGATACACCATCCAAAGTGTAATTAATAACTTAATGTTCAAAGGGATATGTAATGTCTGCTTTTTTTTTTTACCCAGCTACCAATAGGTGCCCTTCTTTGCGAGGCATTGGATCTGTGTTTGAAATTTCCTGCTCGCGTGAGGGAGCTTACAGATAATTATATATTTTAGGGGTACAGAGATGAGGTAGTCATTCAAAAATCATGTTAAACACGATTATTGCACACAGTGTGAGTCTATGCCACTTATGTGACTTATTAAGCACATTTTCACTCCTGAACTTATTTAGGCTTGCCATAGCAAAGGCGTTGAATACTTAGAGTCAAGACATTTCAGCTTTTCATTTTTAATTAATTTGTAAACATTTGACATTATGGGTTATTGTGTGTAGGCCGGTGACACAAAATCGGAATAAATTCAGGCTGTAACACAACAAAATGTGGAAAAATTCAAGGGGTGTGAATACTTTCTGAAGGCACTGTATAAGCCTAAAAAGTATACATTGTGTTTGTACTGTGTAGGCTATATGATGTTTACAAACGCCTGTTTCATTACTTCCAATCAAATACTGCCTTTTTTTCCCAAGACACTTTTAATGCGAAAATGAACGCAGTTTATCAACGTGGGAGGCTGAACGTTAGGACGGACGCCGACAAGCCGTACGCCTGCCCCACGTCTAGGAAGTGCTTTGCTCTGGAAAACTATTTGAAGGAGCACCAGACCATTCACACCAAGGAGAGGCACTTCAAGTGCAAACTATGTTACAAGAGTTTCTCCTTTCAGAGTAACCTTACCTGACATAGGAGTGTCCACAAGGGGAGAAATGGTAGCAGTGTGGCTTGAGATGTATGCAGGGGATATCTGGGAACCATTCTTTATCTGACATATTAGAGTTATCATGTGAAGTGTCTTGGGGTAAGAGGGTAATTAACCACATACCCCTCATTACCCTTGTTAACTTGTGATTTGAAACATGCTTGTGTAAATACCTGTTTTTAGAGAGACAGTCAACCTAGGCTAGAACAAGGACAGTTGAATATTTACCTTACTGAGGTGATGTAGATGGAATAAAGTAATTATATTCTTTTCTACTCTATTCTTGCTAACACACTTATTTCTAAACAAGTCTGCTCTCAGCTAGAAAGATAGTGATCATCTTAAATTTGATGTGTAATGTAGTAAGCAGTACCGTGTTTCAAAGAACAGCACACGTACATTTTTCATTTAACCACACCCTTTGAGCTATGATGCCAACCAATAACATCCTTCTCTTCAGTGTAAACGGAAGTAAACAGTGGGAGAGAATGGCGGGTCAGTCTATAATTTGTGTCTGACTCAGGACGAACTGAAGGAGGTGGAACTGGAAGCTGAGGAAGGAAGATGACAGAAGCGTATGATGAAGTGGATACTGAATACAATGGCGGTAGAATCAAGGAGAATTTGAGTATTGTTCAAAAGAATGGAAAACGGAGCAAAGTAGGGTACAGTGATGAGAATGATCCTAAGTATCTAGTAGGAGTACGGTTTGTTAATAAGGAGCAGCCGAGCAGAGTACCAATCTTGAAGAAACCATTTGAGTTATCCAAACTGGTGGAGAGAGTGCTGGGTAAAGTGAAGGATGTGAGGATCACGAGAGGCGGGCTTGTTTTGATTTTTTGTGAATCTGCAGCTCAGAAGGAAGGTGCGTTCTGTCTTAATCGATTTGATAAGTTTGAAGTGTTGTGTGTGTCTCTTCGGAACAGGGCACCCCTCAAGGGGGTTATATCTGCCGTTTCGTAAAGTTGATTTGGAAGAGATGAAAAATATTCCTGGAGTGATTGAAGCACGTCAGATGAATCGTGTGGTGAATGGGGGAAAAGTAAAGAGTCTATCTGTTCTTTTGTTTTTGAAATGGTCTCTCCCTAATGAAGTGCGGTTAGGGTATATTAACTACAGAGAGCATTTATCCCAAGACCAATGCAGTGTGAACATTGTAAAGCTTTTGGTTGTAGAAAGTGTTTGCAGAAGGGAGAAGCCGAGATGTACAAGATGTGGAAAATATCATACTAAGTGTTATAAAAGTGAAGAAAATGTGACATGTTGTAATTGCGGTGGGAATCATGAAGCCACGTCTTCTGAATGCCCCACAAGGGTCAAAGAGAACGAGGTGGCCAAAGTTAGGGTTGTACAGAGCATTTAATATGCAGAAGCGGTGAAAGGGGTTGAGGGTTTGAATGTTGCACGAGAAGAGTCCATGGTAGTGGATAGGCCTTCACTGCAGGCTGCAGGGGTTTTCTTAAACCAAGAGGATCCTGACATTTTAAAGGTTAAAAAGCTGGACTTCGTGGCCTTTATCGCAATGGTGATAAATGGCACTGCCAAGGAGGAGAAAATATATTGGAAGATAGAAATCATTGTGATTGCGGCAGAGCGGTTCCTGGGGCTGAAAGATTTCACAGCAAAGGAGTTACATGGAATATTAGCAAAAGCCATTCCAAATTCTCAGTTCCTAGAGCCTGAGAAGGGAGATATGGAGAACTAAAGAAGGAAGAAGAGGAGTTTTGTTTGTTTTGGCAATGTACTATTTTTATTAGGGGTGGATTGTTCGTGTCACTAAGTACGGATTTATTTATTTTATTTTGGTTTAAAACCGTCCAGTTGGTGGCGGCAATACAATTTTTTTTTTTTTTTTTTTTTTTCGGGGGATGGATCAGCTTAATATTGCAGATAGATTGTATCTTCTATCAATGTAATTGTCTGCATCACTTCCAATCCCCCATGTTTTTTTTATTTTTTATATATATATTCCCCTTTATTACTTTTCAACCCCACCATCCTTTCCCTACTTGGAGTAAATTAGTGAACAACAACGCCCAGGCCTCTACTTGTCATGAGCACTCTCTCTCCCTGGTAGCAACATTAATTGCATTCAATTATCTTCCACTCTGCTCACCTCCCTCTCTCTACTCAGCCTAACTAGCTCCACCTGCCCTGCTCTGCTCTTGTTACCTGGCCAGCTGCACTGCATTTCCCACTCACCATCCTCACCTTGCCTCACTCTGTTCTAATTACTCTGCCAGCTGAACTGCATTTCCCCACTACCACTCCCAGTATATCAAGCCCTGGTTTTCAGCCAAGCCCTGTCAGATCGTCTTCAAACCCGGACCAGTAACCTGCCTGTCTGCGCTCTGACTCCTGTTTGTGATACCGATCCTTTCTTGACTGCCTCCTTGTTCTACTGCCCCGTCTATCCCAACCTGCCTTCTGGACCTCGACTACTCTCCGATCTTCAGCCCCTCCGGTAACTGCGTTTCTGCCTTCTGTCTCTCACCACGATATTTGCCCAGCCCTGATCTGTACTTCTGCCTGCCATTCATATTGCTGTTGTGTGTGTGTGTCCCCCAGGTCTCCGACCACCAGATGAGCGTGCCCAGACGTTTCACCACCCTCAGCCCGATACGCCGCTCCATCACTGGGAACACACACACTAAGCACTTGGACTGGACACCCCGGACATTTGGTGACCCCCGAGCACAGGTACCCACAGGAGGACCCTGAAAGACCCCTGACACCCCTGGGACTCCTCTTCCCGCCTGTAACCTTGAATAAAGAACTCTGAATTTGAACTTGCGCTCTTGGGTCCTCTTCTGTTCGTGACAGAACGATCTGACCATCATGGACCCAGCGCACTCCCTGACCACGATGGAGGAAGAGCCAGAGAGGACTGCCCTACAGCGACTGGAACGCTCTGAGGGAGACATAAATCGGATGGCTGGCGACATCGCTTCCCTTCTCCAGCTATTCAACCAGCAGCAACAACAGTTCCAACTGCAGCAACAACAGCTAGCCCAAGCCCTGCAACTCACTCTCAAGCCCGGCTACTCCACCTGCACCCCCCTGGTCCTTTTGTTCCTGTACCACGATACTCCTTCATCCCTCCGCTGGAGGTCCCAATGCTGCAGGCCCGGCAGTGCTGCCACCAGATCCCCCGCTCCTGAACCAAGGATTGGGAACCCGGAACGTTTTGATGGCAACCAGAAGCAAGTAAGACCATTCTTGAGCAGCTGCCGAATCCAGTTTGCACTACAGCCCAGGACTTTCTCAACAGAGGGAGCCAAGGTGGGGTATGTCATCACACATCTCACCGGTCGAGCTCGGTTGTGGGGGAACGGCGGAATCTCGACCGGCAAACCCCAGCCTGTGCCTCCTTCAGTGCCTTTGAGGAGGAGATGTTAAAGGTCTTTGACCTAGGCTCGCCAACAGCCGAAGGCGTCACAAGCTCTGCTCACCATCCGTCAGGGCAATCGGACAGTGGCAGACTTCTCCATTGACTTTCGTACCCTGGCCAGTCAAAGCTCGTTTAACTCCAGAGGCACTGGTGCAAGCCTTCCTCCATAGCCTGGCGGACTATATCAAGGGCGAGCTTGTTTCCCATGACCCGCCCTCAACGCTTGATGCCGCCATTGACCTTGCCGTTCGCATTGACCGCCGTATACAGACCCGGAGGAGGAGAAGGGCCGTCTCAGTCAACCTGCCATCCGTACTCGGGTCGATACCTTCTGTCCAGCCCCTGCCTGTCAAGTCCCATAGCCAACTCAATCAGCCTGAGCCCATGGAGATTGGCCGTGCCTCTCTGACTCCCGGGAGCGTCGGCGCCGTCTAAGCTCCAACCTTTGCCTCTACTGTGGTGGCGAGAATCACCGTGTCGCTACTTGTCCGGCAAAAGCGCGCAGCTCACCAGGTGTAGGGGAGATCCGGGTGAGGCTCAACAAGCCTTCAGTCTCCCTCCATCCGAAAGACCCTGCTTCATCTCCGCCTTCAGCTTTCTGACAAGACTCATACATTGGCCGCCCTTGTGGATTCGGGCGAAGCAAACATCATGGACCCTGAGCTTGCACAGCAACTGGGCGTGAACCATCATCAACTGACACAACCCATTCCTGCACGAGCCCTGGATGGGCATCATCTTGGCACTGTCACTCATATCTCCGCCCCTGTGACAATCCTGCTGTCAGGAAACCACCAGGAGTCCATCCAGTTTCACCTCCTACACTCACCTGGCCAACCACTCATTCTTGGATACCCGTGGCTCCGTCAGCACAACCCCACATCGACTGGGAGACAGGAACAGTCCGTGAGTGGGGAAGGAGTTGTCACCAGACCTGTTTAAGGGGGCCACCCTGCCCGTTCACCGGGGAAGGATCTAGCGCTACCTCCGACATATCCAATGTTCCGGCCTGTTACCACAGCCTGAAAGAGGTGTTCAACAAATCCAAGGCGACATCTCTACCCCCACACAGACCCTATGACTGCGCGATTGATCTCCTGCCTGGCACAGCACCTCCCAAAGGGTCGTCTGTATTCACTGTCAGCCCCGGAAAGAAAGGCCATGGAGGACTACATTAATGACTCTCTTGCCTCCGGGATAATTAGGACGTCGTCTTCCCCCCGCAGGAGCGGGATTCTTCTTTGTCGGCAAGAAGGACGGTTCTCTTCGTCCATGCATAGATTACCGGGGTCTGAAACGACATCACGGTTAAGAATCGCTACCCACTGCCCTTACTTTCGTCTGCCTTCGAACTGCTGCAGGGAGCCACTGTATTCACTAAGCTGGACCTTCGCAATGCCTACCATCTGGTGCGGATGAGGGAGGGAGACGAATGGAAGACAGCGTTCAACACACCAACCGGCCACTATGAATATCTCGTCATGCCCTTCGGCCTCACCAATGCCCCAGCAGTTTTTCCAAGCCCTAGTGAATGATATCCTCAGGGACATGCTAAATACGTTCGTATTTGTGTACCTTGACGATATTTTAATATTCTCAAAGACTCTGTCAGAACACACGCACCACGTCCGGTTGGTCCTCGCCGCCTGCTGGAGAACTCTCTTTTCGTGAAGGCAGAGAAGTGCGAGTTCCATGCCAAGACCGTTTCATTCCTGGGGTATGTGGTGACCGAGGCAGCATTCAGATGGATCTCACGAAGGTGTCGGCTGTCACTTCCTGGCCAGTTCCTGAGTCTCGGAAGAAGTTGCAACAGTTCCTGGGCTTTGCCAACTTTTTATAGGAGATTCATCAGAAACTATAGCACAGTGGCTGCACCCCTCACGGCGCTAACCAGCACTAAACAACCGTACCAATGGACATCAGCTGCTGATAAGGCCTTCAATATCCTCAAGACATGTTTCACTTCTGCTCCCATCCTCCAGATGCCAGATGCAGCAAGGCAGTTTGTGGTGGAGGTAGATGCTTCGGACGTGGGAGTGGGTGCAGTGCTTTCTCAAAGAGCAGCTGAGGATGGCAAGATGCACCCCTGTGCCTTCTACTCCCGTCGGCTAACCCCTGCCGAATGCAACTACGACATTGGGAACCGCGAGCTGTTGGCTGTCAAGCTCGCCCCTTGAAGAATGGCGGCACTGGTTAGAGGGGTCAAAGGAACCATTCGTAGTGTGGACAGACCACAAGAACCTGGAGTATATCCAAACAGCCAGGAGGCTGAACTCCCGTCAACAGCGGTGGTCTCTGTTCTTTACGCGCTTCAATTTCACGCTCTCCTACCGCCCGGGATCTCGCAACATCAAACCTGATGCTCTTTCCCGGATGTTTCAGAAGGACGAGACCACCGCCATGACAGCTCCCATTCTTCCCAGCCACTTGGTCGTAGCGGCCCTCACCTGGGAGATCGAGAAGCAGGTCATGGAGGCTCTTCGGGACCAGCCAGGTCCAAGCACCAGCGCCCCCCAACCGTCTGTTTGTTCCAGCAAATCTCAGGTCACCTGTGATTCAGTGGGGGCACGAATCCCGTCTGGCCTGTCATCCCGGCATCACTCGCACCCTTCATCTGGTCCGCCAGCGGTTCTGGTGGCGGGGATGAGACGGGATGTCCGAGAATTCATCCGAGCTTGTCCCACTTGTAACCGAAACAAGACTCCCAACCAGCCTCCTGCTGGGTTGCTGCAACCCCTACTCATACCCAAGAGGCCCTGGTCCCACGTTTCACTGGACTTTGTTACGGGCCTTCCGCCCTCTGACGGACACACAGTCATCCTTACCATTGTTGACCGCTTTAGTAAGATGACCCACTTCGTGCCCCTTCCCAAACTACCCTCTGCTAAAGAGACCTCCCCAGGTGGTCCTGGAACATGTGTTTCGTATCCATGGCCTACCCCAGGATATAGTGTCAGACCCGGGGCCCGCAATTCTCAGCAACCTTTTTGGAAGGAGTTCTGTCATCTCCTTGGGGCCACCGCCAGCCTATCGTCTGGATTCCACCCGCAGTCAAACGGCCAGACTGAACGCATGAACCAGGAGCTGGAGAAGGCACTGAGGTGTGTGGCTTCCCAAAATCCCCGGGCCTGGGCTCAACACCTGCTCTGGGTGGAATATGCCCATAATTCACTCACCAGTTCCTCCACCGGGCTCTCCCCTTTCAGTGTGTCTACGGGGTATCAACCTCCACTGTTTGCCAGCCAGGAGGCGGATGCCACCTGTCCGTCTGCTCTTGCGTATGCCCGCCGCTGCCGCGCACGCCGGGGCCCAGGCTCGCACTGTGCTCCTGAAGTCTGGAACCAGCTACGCCGTCGGTGCCAACCGACGGAGGACCCCAGCACCTACTTACCGGGTTGGTCAGAAGGTCTGGCTGTCTGCCCGGGATCTGCCGCTGCGGGTTGTATCACGAAAGCTGGCCCCTCGCTTCATTGGTCCTTTTCCTGTGCAGAAAGTCATCAGTCCAACGGGGTCCGACTTCAGTTGCCCGCTTCCATGCGGGTCCACCCCACCTTCCACGTCTCCAAGGTCAAGCCGGTCCATGAAAGTCCCCTGGTCCCTGCAGCTCCGGCGCCACCTCCTCCGCGCCTCGTAGATGGCGGTCCTGTCTTCACCGTCCGGCGGCTGCTCCGCTCTAGGCGAAGGGGTAGGGGTCTCCAGTACCTGCGTTGATTGGGAGGGCTATGGTCCAGAGGAGAGGACCTGGATCCCGGCCAGGAGGATAGTGGACCGGACCCTTATCACTGACTTCCACCGACTACATCCTGATCAGCCTGCAATCCGTAGGGGCCGTCCAAGAGGGGTTTCCTTAGCCGTCGGCCCGCCCTGCTCCTGTCTCAGTGCCTGTCCTGTCTCCCGACCGTGACCCTCCAGCTCCTTCTGAGGATGAGGAGATTCACTCGGACCGCTCGGAGGAGTTCTGACCCGCCGCCTGCTCCCCTCCACCCTCCCGGCATGATGTTGTTCTTGGGACTTCTGGGGCCGTCCCTTGGAGGGGGGTCCTGTCATGAGCACTCTCTCTCCCTGGTAGCAACATTAATTGCATTCAATTATCTTCCACTCTGCTCACCTCCCTCTCTCTACTCAGCCTAACTAGCTCCACCTGCCCTGCTCTGCTCTTGTTACCTGGCCAGCTGCACTGCATTTCCCACTCACCATCCTCACCTTGCCTCACTCTGTTCTAATTACTCTGCCAGCTGAACTGCATTTCCCCACTACCACTCCCAGTATATCAAGCCCTGGTTTTCAGCCAAGCCCTGTCAGATCGTCTTCAAACCCGGACCAGTAACCTGCCTGTCTGCGCTCTGACTCCTGTTTGTGATACCGATCCTTTCTTGACTGCCTCCTTGTTCTACTGCCCCGTCTATCCCAACCTGCCTTCTGGACCTCGACTACTCTCCGATCTTCAGCCCCTCCGGTAACTCGTTTCTGCCTTCTGTCTCTCACCACGATATTTGCCCAGCCCTGATCTGTACTTCTGCCTGCCATTCATATTGCTGTTGTGTGTGTGTGTTTCCCCCAGGTCTCCGACCACCAGATGAGCGTGCCCAGACGTTTCACCACCCTCAGCCCGATACGCCGCTCCATCACTGGGGAACACACACACTAAGCACTTGGACTGGACACCCCCGGACATTTGGTGACCCCCGGAGCACAGGTACCCACAGGAGGACCCTGAAAGACCCCTGACACCCCTGGGACTCCTCTTCCCGCCTGTAACCTTGAATAAAGAACTCTGAATTTGAACTTGCGCTCTTGGGTCCTCTTCTGTTCGTGACACTACTTCCGGTCTATACTTACTATCTACACCTTATAGACAGAGTTAATTTTACAATAATTCTATATCTATCTATATATATATATATATATATGTATTTATTTTTTTGCTCCTGAACTTCTTCTACTCTCAACCTCTCCGATCATTTTCATGATGTCCATCCGGTTTGCTTCTAAATGCCATATCTTTCTAACTGTGCTCTTTCCCAAAAGCTCCCAACATACAACCTATATACTTATTATGGACACAGTATGCTTACATTATTAGCTATCTTTGTTATTATTTGTTGTTATTTGTTATTAGTCCCATCCTTCAACTCTATTCAATACCTCCCATCTATCTCTTAACACCATCCATATAGGATTTCTATTTGCCATATATATTTCAACCATACTGTGATGTTTTACAAAAGTTCTGAACCTTTCTATTCTCATTGCTTCTACAGATTGTGAATTAAAAATAAACATTTTTGCTAAAAGTATTATTATATTATTGATTGATTGACTATGACTTTTCAGATCACCCAGTAATGCTATCTGCAAGGTTAGTTCCAGGTAAATATTGCAATCCTTTAGCCATTCCTGGACCTGTGTCCAAAAACAAGCTACAAATGGACAGAACCAAAACAAATGATCTAATGATTCTATCTCTTCACAGCAAAATCTGCAGAGCTGGGAAGATTGTATCCCCCATATAAATAACATTCTATTGGTAGCAAGAATTTTATATAATAATTTAAATTGAAAGATTCTAATTTTTGAATCCGGTGTCGTTTTTGCGTGTCAGTTCATAAACACTATGCCATGGGATCGTACGTCAAAGATCTCTTCCCAACTATTTTGCAATCTATATGGGACTGCTGTCAATCCTTTGGTCCTTAAGTGAAACTGATATACTTTTTTATTTATCACAGTTTTCCTTAACCAATTATGTTCTTTAATGCAAGGCCGACAGACAAGTTCCTTACTTTCTCCCCCTTCAACTTTCCTCTTCCACTTTTGCGGTAAGGCTGCAATTATTTGGTTGTAATTTTGGGTAGAGCAGAGCATTTCCATATGTTTTGTTAGCTGCATGTGCGACATAACTCCACCAGTCCTACCGATGATATCATTTACGAAGATTATACCTTTTTAAACATTCTGTCAAAAAAATAAAGGTTTTTTGTCAATTAGTATATTTGAATTTAACCACAATATTTGTTGCATTATTTGTTCTGTCGTTTCTGGAGGATTAAATTGAAATTGCAACCAACTTTCTATGGCTTGTTTTAGAAATAGTGACATTTGGGAGATTGTTTCCTTTTCAAATAACTGAAAGTGAGAGGTTGTAATCTGAATAAAGGGAAAAAGGCCTTTCTTGAACAGTGGGTGAGACAATCTTACTAATTTGCTTGAGAACCAGTTCGGATTTAAGTATAACTTTTGGATGACTGAAGATTTTAGTGATAGGTCTAATGCTTTAATATTTAATAATTTCTGTCCTCCGAATTCATATTCATTATATAAATATGCTCTTTTAATTTTGTCTGGCTTGCCGTTCCAAATGAAATTGAATATTTTTTTTCTCATATAATTTAAAAAACTGTTTGCTAGGCGTAGGCAAGACCATAAGCAAATAGGTAAACTGGGATAATACTAAAGAGTTAATCAGGGTGATTTTTCCACAAATTGACAGGTATTTTCCTTTCCATGGTAGTAAGATCTTATCTATTTTTGCTAACTTTCTATTAAAATTTATTGAAGTGAGATCATTTATTTCCTTTGGGATATGTATTCCGAGTATATCCACATCACCATCAGACCATTTTATTGGTAAACTACATGGTAATGTAAAAATTGTATTTTTTTAGTGATCCAATACGTAATATAGTACATTTGTCATAATTTGGTTTTAATCCAGAGAGGTTAGAAAATGTATCTAGATCCTCTATGAGGCTGTGGAGGGATTCTAGTTGTGGATCTAAAAGAAAACATGAATCATCTGCGTACAATGACACCTTTGTTTTTAAGCCCTGTATTTCTAATCCTCTGATATTATTATTGGATCTGATTTTAATAGCTAACATCTCGATGGCCACAATAAATAGATATGCCGATAGTGGACAACCTTGTTTCACTCCTCTTGACAGTTTGAAACTTTCTGAGAAATAGCCATTATTTACTATTTTACACCTAGGGTTACTATACATGATTTTGACCCATTTTATAAGAGATTCTCCAAAATTGAAATGCTCCAGGCATTTATATATAAATTCCAGTCGAACTTTATCAAATGCCTTTTCGAAGTCTGCTATGAATAGCAGGCCTGGTTTCCCATATTTTCCATAGTGTTCTATTGTTTCCAATACTTGCCTTATATTATCTCCAATGTATCTTCCATGTAAAAAACCTGTCTGATTAGAATGAATAATATCCGACAATACCTTTTTAATTCTATGCGCTATACATTTTGCTAGGATTTTTGCATCACAACACTGAAGTGTAAGGGGCCTCCAATTTTGTAAATGGACTGGATCTTTATATTTTCCACTTGTATCCTGTTTCAGTAATAATGAGATCAGACCTTCTTCTTGAGTGTCAGATAATCTACCATTTACATAGGAGTGGTTAAAACATGCTAATAACGGTCCTCTTAGTATATCAAAAAGGTTTGGTATACCTCGATTGAGTATGCCATCCAACCCTGGAGTTTTCCCGGACTTAAAGTCTTTAATTGCATCCAGAAGTTCCTCCTCTGTAATTTCACCTTCACATGAGTCTTTCTGTGTGGCTGTTAATTTGACATTATCAATAGGAAAAAAATCTCTACAATTAGCTTCAGTTAGAGGAGATGGAGGCGACTGAAAAGAAAACATATGCTTAAAATACTTTGTTTCTTCCTTCAAAAATATCATTAGGTGAATTATGGGTGACTCCGTCAATTGTAACCAGTTTCATTAAGTTCTTTTTGGTAGCATTCCTATGTTGAAGATTAAAAAGAATTTTGTGCATTTTTCCCCATATTCCATCCAGTTTGCTTTATTTTTATAATATATTACACTTGATCTTTCTTGAATAAGTTTTTCCATTTCTTTTGTTTTTCCTCTAATTTATTCTGAGCCTCTATGTTACAGTTTTTATTGCCATCTATCTGTTCTGTTAGACTTTCTATTTCCTTTCTTAGTATAAACTCTTTTGACCTAAATTGCTTTTGTTTTCGAGATGAGTACTGAATTGCATGGCCTCTAAAGGCACATTTAAAGGTGTCCCATACAATGAGGGGATTCGCTGTACCTATGTTATGTTGGAAAAAGTCAGTTATAAATTCCTTTGTTCTAATTATAAATAAATTATCATCTAATAGGCTTTGATTAAATTTCCAATATCCTCGCCCACGTGGAAATTCAGTCAGAGTAATGTATATGCCTATTATATGATGGTCCGACCGCATTCTGTCCCCTATCAACACTTTTTTTACTTTTGGTGCCAACGAGAATGAGATAAGAAAGAAGTCAAGACGACTAGCTTGATTCAGTCTCCGCCATGTATATCTCACTAGATCAGCATATTTAAGCCTCCATATATCTACTAGTTCTAATGTATCCATGACATTCACAATTTCCTTAAGAGCATGTGGGTGATTGTTTGTGGTGTGATTTCCTTTTCGGTCCATTGAGCTATTTAAAACAGTATTATAATCCCCCACCATAATAATATTGTCTTGAGTTGCTTGCAGGCTTGATAATTTATTATATATATTGTCAAAGAATTGTGGATCATCATTATTTGGTCCGTAAAGGTTAATGAGCCATATCTGTTTATGGTCCAATACCATATTTAAAATAATCCATCTACCTTGCGTATCTATTTGGACAATTTGCACATTCGGATCGAAATTACTATTAATTAATATCATCACCCCTTTTGAATTTCTTTGCCCATGGGAGAAGTATATTTCCCCCCCCCATTCTTTTTTCCACGCTACTTCATCTCGAATTGTTGAATGAGTTTCCTGTATACAATAGATATTATATTCCTTCTCTTTGAGCCATGTAAATATTGTTCTTCTTTTGTTATTATCAGCTAAGCCATTACAATTATAACTGGCTATACTTATTTCACCATACACCATAATGAGATACAAGTTTCAAGTCTATTTATCATTATATATGTTTGTAAATTTACCAATAAAAAATAGCGTAATGATTGAGTGTCCATATAGCTGTACCGTGATATTTGCATTGCTACAGAGTAACCCTTCAATTGTTCTCCACTAATTCCCCCGCTAAAGCCCCTCCCCATCCCAAGTTGAGCCGTCATCCCAGTGATCAGCATCCCCCACGTCCCTCCGTATCCCTAAGGCCCCGAGAGGCCAGGACCCATCCATCGAAAACAGCACACAGTGCCACCCACAAAACAGAAGCAGGTTAACGCCAAAAGCATTTCCAATGCTTTCACCTCTATATATATATATCTATATAACTATTATTTAATTTTTTTATTATGCATATCCTATTTTCCATCATTATCAATTAATATGCGTAATAATGTCGGCAGTTCACGCATAGGATTCTAACATATAACCAGGATTGCCATTGTATTACATTTAATTCATTGACAAGCAATTATTATCCTAGCAAATAATTCCCGTGGTCCATCCCATACCCCCCCCAACATCCCCACCCCCCCACAACAGATGCCAGACCAGCACACACGCACATACTCACATACTCCAATACAACTTTTGGCATAAAACCCACAGAAGAAGAAGAAGAGAGAATGGCGGGATGTTTTTTTGTTGTGCAAGAAAGATGACGGAAGTGGATGCTGAGTTCGAATCAAGCAGAGCGTCGAGCAAAGTTTGTGAAGACGAATGTTCTGAATAGACAACAGTAGTATCGAAAACTGGAACAAAAAGGAAATTGTCTAAAATTGGAGTGGAGGATATGTGTATGAATGAAAATGAATCGCTTCTTGTTGGGATGCGTTTGTTGAGTAAGGATGCATATGTGGGAGACACGTTTGAGGAGTCTAAAATTGTGAAGTATGCGCTGGGGAAGTGGAGTCTGTCAGAGTGACCAGGAGTGGTCTTACTTTGATTAATTATATTTCTGAAGATTGCAGTGAGTCTCAAAAGAATCCGGACAACATGTTTTTTTAGTTTTGAACTTCGGAGTAGAGCACCCGTCAAAGTAGTCATTTTTTATTTTTATTTATTTAAATAGGCAAGTCAGTTAAGAACAAATTCTTATTTACAACGACGGCCTGGCAAAAAGCCTCCTGTGGGGAAGGGGGCTGGGATTAAAAATAAAAACGTAGGACAAAACACAAATCATGACAAGCGAGCCACCACAACACTACATAAAGAGAGACCTAAGACAGCAACACAGCATGGCAGCAACACATGACGACACAGCATGGTAGCAACACAACATGACAACACAGCATGGTAGCAACACAACATGACAACATAACGTGGCAGCACATGGTGCCCGGCGTCTGACCCGCTGGGTGAATGGAGAAAAATAAAGTCTGCCGGTCCTGTTGTTTTTTGATAAAGAGCAAATACTTATCATGTGAAGCTTGGTTATGTAAGATATGCTGTAAGAGCTTTCGTCCCCAAACCATTGCAGTGTAAGAATTGTAAAGGATTTGGCCATGTTTCAAGTGTGTGCAGCCAGATGGAGTATACTGAAGAACGGTGTGTAGAAGGATGACGGTGTTGCAATTGTGGTGGGGATCATGATTCAGAGTTCATGGAGTGCCCTGTAAGGGTGAAGGAGATTGAGGTGGCAAAAGTTAGTGCAGTCAATT
This sequence comes from Coregonus clupeaformis, assembly GCF_020615455.1. Classification (NCBI taxonomy): domain Eukaryota; kingdom Metazoa; phylum Chordata; class Actinopteri; order Salmoniformes; family Salmonidae; genus Coregonus; species Coregonus clupeaformis. The sequence goes on from NW_025536239.1 coordinate 61,106, forward strand.
CGAATCTCCCTATGCGGAGGCGATTTTAAAAGAATTGAGAAAACAAGTGATGCTAGTGAAGATATGGTAGTGGATGTACCACTGCCTGTAGTAAATGTTTGCTGCCAGTCAAAATATACCTGTGTGTTAAAAATGTGGATTTTGTGGCGTTCATTGCCACAGTTATAAACTGTACGGCATAAGTCTCAAAGAAGTCTAAGAAACTGCACATTATTGTGGCTGCGGCAGAAAAGTCTTTGGGACTTTACATCTGAAGACTTGCAAGGGTACCTGGCTTCAGGTTCCCCTTGAGCCTGAGTAGGGATCAAATCTGTTTTATTTTTTAACAGAAAAGTTGTTTGATTTAGTTTATTTATTTATTTTTCGGTAGTTTGGTAGTTTTTTGGTAGTTTGTTCAGTTTTTTGGGAATCCTGTTTCCATCCCGCACAGTAGGTGGCGGGATACATATTGAATTGTGCAATCGCCAATATACCATAGAAGAAGAAGAGAGAACGGCGGAAATGGATACCGAGCTTGAATCTGATGGAGTTGGCAAAGATGAGAGTGAAGGTGATGAGAATACTGGATGGACTACAGTCACTAAAGGACGGGTAAAGAGAGCTAAAATCACAGTTAAAACACCATCTAGTAAGCCTACTGCTCATGGAGCAACTACTTCACAGTTTGTAGTATGAGTGCGGTTTGAGGATGTACCTGGGAGATCCGTTTGATGTTGCCAAGATGGTGAAAAAAAGTGTTGGGTACTGTATAATCTGTGATGTGGAATAATCTGTGGAATTTTGTAGATTTTTTTGTGTGTTGGCAGAAGAAAATGAGCGCGTTGCGCCTCACCAGCATCTAGGAGAAAGAGGTGACTGCCTTCGATTTTGGAAGAGGGGACCAATCAAGGGCATGATTTCTGGAGTCTCTGTGGAAGTTGGAGCTGAGAAGATGAAAATTCCTGGAGTACACTGTATGTACAAAAGTATGTGGACACCTCTTCAAAATAGTGGATTCGGCTATTTCAGCCACAACCGTTGCTGACAGCTGTATAAGCGAGCACACAGCCATGCAATCTCCATAGACAAACAGTGGCAGTAGAATGGCCTTGCTGAAGAGCTCAGTGACTTTCAACATGGCACCGTCATAGGATGCCACCTTTCCAGTCAGTTCGTCAAATTTCTGCCCTGCTAGAGCTGCCCTGGTCAACTGTAAGTACTGTTATTGTGAATTGGAAATGTCTAGGAGCAACAACGGCTCAGACGCATAGTGGTAGGCCACACAAGCTCACAGAACGGGACCGCAAGTGCTGAAGCGCATAGCGTGTAAAAAATCGTCTGTCCTCGTTTGCAACACTCACTACTGAGTTCCAAACTGCCTCTGAAGGAACGTCAGCACAAGAACTGTTCGTCGGGGAGCTTCATGAAATGGGTTTCCATGGCCAAGCAGGCCTAATTGCCCAACATCAGCGCCCGACCACTAATGCTCGTGGCTGAATCGAAGCAAGTCCCCCGCAGCAATGTTCCACCATCTAGTGGTAAGCCTTCCCAGAAGAGTGGAGGCTGTTATAGCAGCAAAGGGGGGACCAACTCCATATTAATGGCCATTTCATTGGAATGAGATGTTCGACGAGCAAGTGTCCACATACTTTTGGTCATGTAATTTATCTCCACCAGGATCCAATAAATCAGATGACAAATCTGCAGAGATCAACAAAAGAAAATGGTACCAGTATTTAGGATTCATGTATCAGTTTACTTATTTTTATGATTAATGTCTGTAAATGACAACAATAGAGCTGATAAAAAATATGCAAACAGGATGCATGTTTTGAAATATTTTATTCTGTACAGGCTTCCTTCTTTTCACTCTGTCAATTAGGTTAGTATTGTGGAGTAACTACAATGTTGTTGATCCATCCTCAGTTTCACAGCCATTAAACTCTAACTGTTTTAAAGTCGCCATTGGCCTCATGGTGAAATCCCTCACAGTTAGTGAGTGCATACATTTTCATACTGGCCCTCCGTGGGAAACGAACCCACAACCCTGGCATTGCAAGCTACAGGGGACTAACCATTATGTGACTTGTTGTCCACATTTTAACTCATGAACTTATTTAGGATTGCCATAACAAAGGGGTTGAATACTTATTGACTGAAGATATTTTAGCTTTTCAGTTTTAATTAATTTGTAGAAAATTCGAAAAATATAATTCCACTTTGACATTATGGGGTATTGTGTGTGTAGGCCAGTCCAAAAAAAAAATCGACATTTCATCCATTTCAAATGTAGGCTATAAAACAACAAAATGTGGAAAAAGTAAAGGTGTGGGAATACTTTCTGAAGGGCACAATTTCTTTATTTTGTTCACTTTTCCGTGAACAAGATGTGCAATTCACTCTCCGACCTGTGACAGGCAGCAATACGAAACAACACTAGTCTGCCGAAAAACCACACGAAGAGGAAGAAGTAAACGGAAGTGAACAGTGACCAAGAACACGTTAGCGTTTTTATTGTGGTTATTTAGTCATTTATTAACACCCTGGAACTCAAAATAAGACAAATTTAACTGCACAGCAACACATACTTACCACAGGCAGTCTTTAATTTGCGTTGGAGACAGGACTTGGTTAATAGATGTGTTATCTAGGTAACGCTAGCTAACTAGCTGCTAACGTTAACTAACAATGGCTAACTGTAATGGTAACGTTATGGTTTTTCACACTCAAATAGCCTCCATCATGGAGGTGCTAGCGAATGCAGCCGTGGCAGAGATCTGTAAACTTGTAGACGACGACTATGCAGTGTGTCGTTTGGGAAATAACTCAAAGCCAGAAAGAAAACAGGGCATTGCGGAGGAAACTACAGCTACTGGAACTGAAGGTGTCACGGGAGCGCATCCTCGGCAGTCGTCCCAGAAGTGTCAAGATCCTCGACCGATACAGGAGGAATGGCAAGAGGTACATTTAGCCCCGTTCCCCTCTGCACGTGTGTTTGGATAGTATGCAACAATTCCTCTGATGTGATTACTTGGCTATCTTGCAAGAAGTTTTGAGAAGTGTTAACTAACATCCTTGCCAATTATAGACAGTGTCAAAACTGACCGAGGTCAAAAGTTTCATATTGGATGTTCGGTGTATATTTGCTACGTCTCGTCAATAGCTACCAAGCATGAGATAATACGATTTGGGATTAAACAATACGTGCCATGACTATGAAAAATACTATATTCTGAATCAGAAGATGGAGGAAAAATCCACACTTTTTTTTCGTTGTTTTATTATTATTTATTATTTTTCTGATTTCAATCTTCAATAGCTCTTAAATAGCGGTCTCTGTTTAGTAGTTGATTATTATCGTTATTACAGTGCCTTCAGAAAGTATTCACACCCCTTGAATTTTGTTATTTATTTTTTGTTACAACCTGAATTTAAAATGTATTAAATTGAGATTTTGTGTCACTGGCCTACACACAATACCCGTAATGTCAAAGTGGAATTATGTTTTAGAAATGTTTACAAATTAATAAAAAATGTAAGCCGAAATGTCTTGTCAATAAGTATTCTTTCTGCAACCCCTTTATGGCAAGCCTAAATATGTTTGGAGTAAAAAATTGCTTTAACAAGTCACATAATACGTTGCATGGACTCACTCTGTGTGTAATAATAGTGTTTAACATGATTTTTGAACGACTACCTTATCTCTGTACC